>NC_142928.1:60108915-60241415 GCF_046866305.1 Octopus bimaculoides
GATTTCAATTACATTTACCATCGTTAACTGAGACGTTAAGTGGGGGAAATGGTGAATTGTTTTATGTAAACAAAGCTTGTGCAACTGACAGAGGTGTGGTTGTGACAATAATATCATGGGTGTGACATTCTTTTCAAATGTAGATGGTGCGTTTACGATGAATAATTTCATTCTTCGCCACAAAATATAACTTATTTTTGGTGTGCATGTCTCTGTAGCGTCTATATCTGCAGATAGATGCGACTTTGTATCTGCTTTGCATATTGCTTGTTTACATATAAACGTGTATATAAATTCATACGCACACATACATCCTTTCTATCAAAGGCACAAGTCCTGAAATTTGTTAGGAGCGGGAAGGTCGATCACATCGGCCTCAGTGTTTCACTGTTACTTAAATTATCGACCCCGAAAGGATAAAAGGCAAAGTCGACTCCGACAGAATTTGAACTCAGAACGTAAAGACGGATGAAATGTCGCAAAGCATTTTTGCGCGGCATGTTAACGATTTTGCCAGCTCGCCGCCTTATACCTACACATATATGCATACAGTTATAAATACATATTGATATATCTAGAAGTATATTTGAATGTATATATTTTAAATATGTACATACATCCATTCATATGCATATATATATATATATATATATATATATATATATATATATATATATATATATATATATATATATATATATATATATATATACATACATATATATATATATTGACTTCCAGTCCACCCATCAAGAGGACTCAAGCCATATCTAATCTGAATTTCCACAGGGCGGACTGGAAGTCAATTCGCAGAGAGATTCGAAATCAAAACTGGCATGGCAGCCTTTCTATACAAGACAATGACCTCAAACTAAGTCATTTTATGTCAACCATGCAAGACATGTGTGCCAAATACGTGCCAAAAAGAAAGACCAGCAAACATGCCAATAGAATTCCTAGAGACAGGAAAATCCTTATGAGACACAGAACAAAAGTCTCAAACCAGTTAAATAGAGAACTGGAGGATAGGAAAAGGGCTAAATTGAAACTAAAACTGTTAGAAATAGAAAGCAAGATCAAACTCTCCCACGAAAAGGAGAGAGAGCAGAGAAGAGAGCAGTAGAAAGCATAAAAACAAACCCCAAGGCTTTCTATAGATTTGCAAAAGAGACTGCTACGGCACAGTATAAAATAGGACCACTATTTCTGCCTAATGGCTCACTGACTGCTGACCAAACATGGATAAATGAAGTGCTCAGTGCGCAATTCAAGAGTGTCTTCACTTCTCTGAGTCACATGCAGATAAAGAACCCAGCTGATTTCTTTGACAATATCACTCAGCAGAAAAAGACTGCATCCATTACTTACATTGACATTGAAGAGAAAGATGTAATAACTGCCATAAACGAAATGAGCTCAAATTCGGAAACTGGCCCCGATGGTTTCCTTGCTGTCCTCTTAAAGTTGTGTAGACAAGAATTAGCGGGACCACTCCGGATACTCTTCCAGAGTTTCCTTGCAAGTGGTAAACTTCCCAAAAAGCTGAAGGAAGGCACCATATGTCCTATCCATAAAGGTGGAAGCAGAGCAGAGGCTGGGAACTACAGGCCCATCTCTCTGACTTCACATATTAGCAAAATCATGGAACGAATTGTCAGAAGGAGATTGACTGCGTTCCTAGAAGAAAATGACTTGCTGAATGAGACCCAGCATGGTTTCCGTCCAGGTAGAAGTTGCCTCACGCAGTTCTTGCAGCATTATGACTGGGTCCTGAAGCAACTACTTGACCATTCAAATGTTGATGTGATATATCTCGACTTTGCAAAAGCCTTTGACAAAGTTGATCATGGCTTGATATGTCACAAGCTGCGAAACCTTGGCATAGATAGTAAATTAGGAGAATAGCTGCTTGACTTCCTGAATAGTAGAAGTCAGACAGTTGCAACCAATGGAGAACTATCTAGGGAAACGCAAATATTGAGCGGTGTTCCGCAAAGAACTGTCCTGGGTCCATTACTGTTCATAGTGGCCCTTCTTGACATGCCCACGGTCACTCGGAGTGCCACTGTCACTAGCTACGCTGATGATACAAAACTATCTCAGGCAATAAAGAATCCTGATGATATTATAAGGCTGCAGAATGACCTAAATGCAATATACAAGTGGGCAGAGCAAAATAATATGCAGTTCAATGCAAAAAAATTCAAGTACTGCGCTACAAGGCCACAAGTGCCTCCCAACTGGCATACACAGGACCTGGAGGTACTGCAATCCCAGAACCACAAACAGTAAAAGACCTGGGCATCAACATGTGTAGTGATGCATCATTTCACATACACATTGTCAAGTTGACAGCAAAGTGCAGACAACTGGCAGGGTGGATACTGAGGACATTCCGAACAAGGGATCAAACAGTCATGTTTACTCTATGGAAGACATTTGTTCTGAGCCGCCTAGACTATTGCTCTCAGTTGTGGTCACCACACAGTGTCAAGTGGACAGCAGAACTCGAGGCAATTCAGCGTCACTATACAAAAAAGATCGCCACAGTCCAGCAGATGAACTACAGGGAGCGACTGAAGGCACTAGGTCTCTACTCCCTGGAGCGCAGGCGGGAGAGATATGTAATAATATACATATGGAAAATACTGGAAGGACTGGTGCCAAACTTTGGCATCAAGTACTACAAGAATGCCCGCACAGGTCACCATTGCATGGTACCAAAGGTGCCGTCCACTGCATCTCACATAAGAACGAGGTACTGCAACAGCCTCGGTTTCAGAGGACCTCAGCTCTTTAATGCCCTGCTGAAACATTTGAGAGACCTGCAAGACATGGATATAGAGGTCTTCAAGACAAAACTCGACGCTTTCCTCTCCACGATATCACACGAACCAATGGCTCGGAATGAGACACAGTTTAGGGCAGCGATGTCAAATTCTCTTATACACCAGATGTGCCATCAAAACTCTTGATTGGACTATATCAGGTGGAGAAGAAGAGCCATGCAAGGAACGTGAAGAGAACACAGCATAAAGACAGAAACCCATAAATAAATATATATATATATATATATATATATATATATATATATATATATATATATATATATCTTCACACATGTATGCATGCATATATACATATACACAGGCACCCGTACATATATTTGTCTGTATGTGCTTATGTATGTACGTATCTATGCATGTCTGTTCGTGCTCAGTGTTGAATATTGTAAGCAGTATCTTTAATGGCGTTAATATTTACTTTGTCAGTTGTATATTCTAAACAGGATAAATTCCATCATGGTTTCTAAGTAACCAAAGGGAATCCTAATTTGGCATTCATCAAATATGCAAACTTAAGCTTCCATCTGCCAACTCACTTGACAGATATGCATTTGTTTATACATTACTACTTCATTTAAAAACATTTATTATTTTCTTCTAATCTCCAGTCTGTGAATAATATAATTCAAAATAAACAATTTTCATAATGTTATGTCTTGATTCATTGGATGTTTTACTTTTTATAATACATTAAAGAATTAATATTTCAGGTTTGAATTTTTTAGCGAAATTTTAAAATATAATTTGCAATCCAAAATTTCTTTCATGTTTTAATTTTATTCTATTCTTTTTACGGGTAATGTACTAACGAATTTTTAATTTGTGATAATGAAGGAAAGAAAATCTGATAAATATTAGATAGTTTCCAAACCAAAACAATTTGTCAGATTTTTCTCAAACCCTGCAATGTGCTGTTATATTTGTTTTCTCTCTTTAGACATATATATATATATATATATATATATATATATATATATATATATATAGGTGAGAAAGTTGGTATGTGAAAGCACGTGGTTGGATGTATAAAAGATAATAAGAGTGAAAAAACTACAGAAGGCTTGTGTTACTTGGTTAAAGTATATATTTAAATTATGTCAGAAAAATGTTCGAAAAATGTTATAAAATCGTTTTGGTATATAAACATTGTATGTTGAGAAATAACCGGTTTCGTGTTGTCTTTTCAAATTTCTCTACTTCTTTGTGTCGTGTTCACTCCAGTCTGGAGTGAACAGACTCTTATCTTTTATATATATATATATATATATATATATATATATATATATATATATATATATATATATATATATATAGCTTAGATAACCAGTATTGGCCCAGGTCATGTCTAACTTTATAGCACCACACTTAGTGAAGTCTTTTAGATCGTGATTCACACCTCAGTCATTTATGAAACACCATGGCCCACTCTAGCAAAGAGTTATTATTGTTGGAGGTATATCTGTGTGTAGGAGGTTGGTCCGGGATTCTTTGGAGAAATTTATCCAGAGAATTTTAAAATTTAATGGGATCTGTTTCCATTTTGATGTATTTTGGTATAATATTAAAGAGAGCTAGACCGGTTGAGATAAAGTAGTTGTGTCGTAATGTTGTTATGTGTCTTGAGTTCGATTTTTGTAGTGGGCGGATAGCACGGGGGCCAATTCTTAGGTAGATTTTAACATTGATGCCAACATTATTTGTACAATATTGATGGAATATATTCCACATCACACAAATGATGTAGTGCTTACGGCAGCGTTGGAGAGAGTAGAGACTGAGTTTTTCAATCGACCCCAATTTTCAATGCCTGTCATGCCGTCTATCGTTCTTGTTATTGACCTCTGGAGTACTTCCACTTTGATAATGCTTTGCTTCGTGTGGGGAGACCACAATGGGCAACACTATTCAAAGTGAGGGGCAAAATTAGAGTAGAGAAGGATGATGATCTCAGCATCTCTAGACCAGAATCCAGGAACATATATTGCGGGCCAAGTCAACCTTGCTGTTTACATGGGAACTTCAGCTTAGATTGTTGTCAACAATCACTCCAAGGTCGCTGATGTTGATGCATGAGACTAAGGAGTCTCCCGAGGGAAGGGCATATAGTAGTTTCAGAGTATCCACGTTTCCAAAGTGGATTGAATTAAACTTATCTTCATTTTGAAGCCTATTTTTCTTTTCCGCCCATTGGACAACAACAAACAGATCCAATTGAAGGCATGTTCGATCATCCATGATGTTTATGGCCTTCTGGAGCTTGGAACCTTCTGCAAAGATTTTCAATGTACAATGTTTGATGACGTCTACTATGTCATTCATGTAGATAATGAAGAACAGTGGGTCCAACACAGTACCTTGTGAGACATCACTACTGTCTTTGGCTGAACTTGAAGGGATTCCCTCAAACACATGTTGGGTTCTGTTCGTTACGAAACACTTTATCCTCTGCTGCAGCTTTCCACGGAATCCAATGTTGGACAATTTCTTCAGCAGGATTTTGTGGTCCACTCTATCAAATGCCTTGCTGAAATCAAGGTATATGACATCAGTGTTGGAACCTTCTCCCAAAGCTTTTAAAATGTCATCAAAATGATGCCGAAGCTGCGACAGCCAGTCCCTGCCATAACGGAAACCATGCTAGTTGGGGTTCAGCGGATTGTTGTCTTCGAGGAAGTGGGTTATTCGCAAACCCACCACCCTCTCAAATACTTTAATGATATGAGAGGTGAGTGAAATCGAACGGTAGTTCGCTGCAAGAGATTTGTTTATATGTTTTGAAAATTGAAAGACAGACTGGGAAAGAAAATGATCAGGAATGTAGCCTGCGTCCAGTGAATTCCAGCTGAGCTCAGCTAGAGGGGGTGCAATTTGATGTCGGCACACCTCAGGACAGTGGCCGGGAACCTATCGGGGGGCAACTGCCGAGTTGTCCTTGAAGTTATTTATTTCTGTTAGGATATCTGGAGCAGCAAAAGTTATGTCAGATATAGTTAGCTGAGGGTTTACATCACTGACACTAGCCAGATAAACTGCATTACCGTTTCTGAAAACAGAGCAGTATTGTTTCTACAATATCTCGCGCTTGGATTTTGCATCATCATGTAGAATATTGTTCTCATCTACCAGAAGACCGAAAGTGGAAAGAGCGACTCTATGTTTATTTTTTTAATTATTTTTGTTTTTTTGCAAATGAAAAGAACACCTTGGGATTGAGTTTCATTTTCTCAATGGCCCAATTCTCCACAGTTGCTCTTTGTTAATGATGGTCGTCGTGCTTTCTTGGAGGTTGTTTATTCGATTCGAGTGATGCAATTTTAGTCGAATTGGTGAGTTGCTGCTGGCAGTATTTGAGTTGGTTGATTTTTTGTTAATTCTTTTAATTTTTCTGATAATTGCTCTTGTATTTCTAAGGATTTTGCGTTTAGGTTTGTTTACTGATCTTAATGGGGTATATTTTGAGTATATTTTTGTTACAGTTTCTACAAATGTCTGCCATGCCGTGTTTATGTTGGTAGGGGTGTGTGCGTGCGTGAAGGCCCAATCAACTTGTAAAAGATCATGATTGATCGCATCCCAGTCTACGTTATAAAGATCCATAGTGTCAAATCGATGGGCTGAAGAGATGTCATTGGGTTTGACCTTTGGATGGTGGAATCTCAGCTCACAGAGAACCATGTCATGGTCAGAGTGTAGTAGTGTCTTTTCCACTGCAGTATTGTAAACAGTGTCAGTGTGGTTACTGAACACAAGGTCCATGGTATTTTTGTGACACCTTGTTGGTTCAGCAACAAGTTGGGTGAAGAAAAACTCATCCATGAAATCAAAAAGGAATTCAATTGCTTCTTCTTCAGGGGATGAGGTGGAAAGACCTGGTTTCAAGCTGTTTGTGGACCAGTCAACACTGGGAAAGTTGATGTCCCCATCATGAATATGTTGTCGGCATGACACTGACAGATGAAACACTAAATACTGTTAAGGCATTCCTTGAAGTGTAGTAGAGGAGTTTGAGGTGGCCTATAGAGCCCAACTACCACTAAATTGTTGGTTTTATTGTACACAGAAGCTGATTCACAGTAGCCATTGGTCAATACACATACACACACACACACACACACACACACACACACACACACACACACACACACACACACACACACTCATACATACGTATATGCGTGTGTGCGTGTTTAAAATTCCTTGTACAATTTTACTGAAGTGAGTCAAGAGCCGTTCCATTGAGTAGAAGATTCTCTGATGGAAGGAATCAATAGATGTGCATGTGTAGTGCAATACATAAGAGTAGGGAGTTTGGAAATTCTTGACGCTGACTCCAAACATTCTCAATAGTCACTGAAGAAGAGACATTAAAAATGCGGGAAGAAAAGGAAAGTGAAAGAAATGATTGAGACAGAAGCAAAATCTACATTCAAACACAATGGTGTGTTTGTATGTAGATTTTGCTTCTTTTTAATGTAACCCTTCTCGCTTGGAATCCCCATTCTTGACTTGAAGAACTGCATCCATCCTTATTTCTCTATAATAAAATGACCCAATTATTTCGTTCACCTTTTCGCCCACATTTTCCATGCTTCTTTCTCTTATGTATATATATATATATATATATATATATATATATATATATATATATATATATATATATATATATATGTGTGTGTGTGTGTCTGTGTGTGTGTATATATATATACATATATATATATATATATATATATATATATATATATATATATATATATATATATATATATATATATATATATATATATAATCATAAATATACAGGGATTAGCATTGAGTTGCTTCTCCAACTCAATGCTAATCCCTGTATATTCATGATGATAAATGGTTTTACCGATAAAGGTTTTTTCATACTGAACTACTTGGCAAAATTGTTAATTGTTAATTCTATTATTAATTGACGATTCCCTGCCCTTATTCTTGTATATTTTATATATATATATATATATGTATATATATATATATATATATAGAGAGAGAGAGAGAGAGAGAGAGAGAGAAAGAAAGAGAGAGAGAAAGAAAGTGGAAAAGAGAAAAAGAGAGAGATGTATATGTATCTATATATATATGTGTGTATATATAAGTATACATATCAATATATACATCGAGAGAAGGTGAGAGAGAGAGAGAGAGTGTGCGTGTGAGAAAAGATAATAGAAGAGAAGCACATATATTAATACTCTACAAGAAATTAGATTTCTTTCATGTCACTTCTAGATAACACTATATAAATTTCTTGATATAAATCCTGTAGATTTGTATCACACTGCATAATTAAACCGTCAGGGTATCTTACGAACGTCGAAATTTATTCTTCTTAGGCCCTACTTTTCTAATAATCAAAGCTCTTCAATGAAATAACATGTACGTAATTCAATATTAAATGTGTCTTAGTAGGTGAAGTTAAAGTTGGTTCAATGACTATTAGTATGAGTATAAATAATATTCCGTCAAGTAAACGCTAGCATAACAAAAAGAATTTCAATTTATATTATGGTAATAAAATATAAATAAATAGGTAATTGTTATTTTACTTGAATTCGTGTTAAAATGCATACGCATATAAGCACACACAAGCATATGTGCAGACATACTCATACACACTAATATCTATCTATCTATCTATCTATCTATCTATCTATCTATCTATCTATCTATCTATCTATCTATCTATCTATCTATCAGTTGTATTTAGAATTAAAGCTTAGGTAGGAGTGCAATTGATTCCACGAAATCCTTCCCTACCCACTAGGGAGCAGTGCAGAATTAAGAGACCAAAGCTACTCTATAGAAATATATTTTTAATCAAAGATTTAGTGCAGATCAGAAAGTAAATGCACCTCTTAATGAGTTCAAACCAATAAAATCTTCCAGTACACGTTATACACGTTCAGAACTTACGAGTTTTATCAGAAAAAAATAAACACAGAGCTGCACTTGATTTACCTAAATAACTGCCTGTAAGTTAGTTCATAATGATACGATCAATATTACTGTCTTTGTGATGAATTAGTATAATTCCCAATAGCAGAGATGTAATTCAGGACATTTATCCTATTAAAAACTTTACTCTTTATGCAATATGCAATCAATTTAATATTACCTTATGTCAAAAGTATTAATTTTCCTTATATTAGCTTTTCTTTGAAGTAGACTGAATTATGCTTGTCTAGCTCAGTGTTACAAAAATGGAATTTTTTTTTATCAAACGCCCATTTATAACAGTTGGATGGTTGTTACCATACAAAACTTTTAGTTTTATGTAACAAAGGAAGCGTCTGTAATTAAACTTAACTATAAGATAGAAAGATCACTACCTCTTCATTGCTGCCACCATGAGCGGTAGAGACCAATTTGTGAATCACTGACGTAGATGTTCGTTGGGCACTAAATTAAAAATTTAATATAGGTTACTTTGATTATTCTGTTACTGATGTAATGAAACTTGGATAAATTCTGTGGATTACGGTTTAAATGTAGATCTATGTCTATCTAACACATGTTTTATTTTACCTCGTCTCTCATTTTGTTGTACTGTACATTTATCGATGTACAAACAGCCTTCCTTATATTATTGGTAAAAGCAAGTACTTGCAATAACATCTAAATTCAAGAAGAATATACCTAATGTTTGTCCAACAGATATTTAGATAGGTTGGAAACAATGTAGGAATGCTATTAATATTCATTACAACATTATTTACAAAATGCAATATATGTACTTAAGAAACTCACTAATAGAATACAAAGTATGAAATTTATTTCACCTGTTTAATTTGTAATACGCATAAACATTTATCACTCTGTGAAGCAGGAACAACGGTGAAATTCATCAGATGGTTAGATGGAGCTTTTAAAAGTGGAAAGAGCAAGTAATGGATTATCGTCGACAAGAGAATATTACTTCGCAACTATATTAATTCCTTAATTTAAGCAGATCATATAAGACCAGTAATTCTTAACAATACACTAATTCGCAAATCCTATTGTTTAGATTTTCATGTAACTTTGTATCTCAGTTCTTTTCATAAGTAACCGTTGCAGAATTATATTATACTTAGTTATATATTATTCGATATTCACTAATAAAGGCATTAACATTTTACCAAAAACTTATGCATAACATACTTATTTCGTAGTAAACTAGTATATTCAAACAAACTTAGTATTAAGTTCAAGATGGTAAGGTACATGTATCTACCAAATAACGAGAAATCCTGGAAGCAAGAAGTCAACTGAAATTCATGTGCTGATGCTGAGAAATAAACAACTACAAAAAGAAATATAATTTCTTCAATGTAGCAAACCTAGATCGCATGTTGCATACACCGGGAATTAGTTCAATAACTATTCAGAAATTTAAAACGGCCATGCAATCAATTTGAGCGAAAATCCCAGAAGTTGATAATCCAATAATTTGCACACGTAGACGTTTGAACTCAACACGCTTTTGCAAATAATTCCTTTTACATGTTCCTACATGCAAACTAAAAACATACTGAAACGCTAATAAAAATATATATATCAAAATATATTAATAGAGCGAAGGAAAAATCTCCATGTATTCAGTTTGATTTGAGTAGCAAACAAATCTTTCAAACTAATGTCAAATTTCAATTTATTTCCTTAAAGAAGAAACATTAAGTAATATAATCCTAAATAAGCAATGCCAGAGAAATAAAATAACAAGTTAGTCATAACTGAAACGCCTTTGATTCTCGTTCTGCATCATTAAGGTAGATCTGGGTTAAACATCATTAGCAACACATAAAATTATATAGACAAAGACATTCGAACATCCAAACAGATCCCCACCCTCCACATCTCTATCCTTTTCCACCAGCTTTGCGCATTTTCCCGCCTTTCGTGATCATCATGCAGCCATAGTCCTAGTGGATACATGGAATGCTACCCTTAACAAAAGAAATAATTGAAGCTCAAGCTCACGTTTACCATATATAGCATCATCTGCTTCACTTAGTAATTCTCTAACATCTTCCAGTCAGTTGCCACTGATAACATCCCATAAATACAAAGACAGAACAAACTCTCCACCTCTTTCCTTTTACTCTTCCTACACAAATTTAATGCCTTTTCTGTAGATTCTCTTTTACTCTTTCGTTTGTACCATCTTGCAGTAACCTCTTCCAGCTGCCGCAGTACTTCAGTGTATCACCAAGTATAAACCGCTTGAAAAGATCCAGAACGAGACAACGTGTATTTTAGCGAATATTTTGTCTTCTTGCAGAACCTGCACATCTCACGTACTAGGTAAAAAAGCCCAATATTTTCGTTGAAAATAAAATAGTCTTGTAAGGAAAGTGAAATCGTTTCAACAGTTTTGCTAGTCGTTATTTGTCTCTTCATTGCTTACCGCTAACTCAATTACACAGCTTTCATATTGAACTAACTCAAAAGAGCAGTACTACAAATCATAAGCGCCGTACATACATATAGAAATAACCTATGGCTTTGTGAGGCCCCAAATCAATGCGGCTTCACAGCAACTTGTGATTGTGGTCACAACAGCAATCTATATTAGCATATGTAGCATATGATGTGTATAACGGCACTCATTAACATATAAATAAAGCAGTTAATCCAGTCTATAAAGCAACTTCTGGCAGTATATTCAAAACAACAGAGGGCAATCCGACATTCATAAACCCAAATGTTTATTACATCACACCACAAAGTAAATTATATCCTTTACATAAACCATATTTATACTGCGAACTCAGTATAATGTTTTCAGTCTGTAACATGTACTGTCTACTTAGCCAAAAAAAAAAAAAATAATAAATAAAAGGAAAAGAGAAGCAGCGAATAAATCGCTCACAAATGCCACAGACAAGTACAAGTATGTATCTATATTGAAGGGAAGCAAACATCTAATTCATACCTCACGCTAAGAAAGGCTGATAGGAGCGATATGCTTGAGTCGATTGTGCCAACCATCATGATATCGCTTGGCGTTCGGAACGTCAGCAAAACAATCTGCCTATGTTCAGAGTTTGTCGATGAACGCACTTGTCGGAAGACCGACTCGGGTTTATCAATAACCGTGCACATATGACTGTTCTAACGAGTTTTAGCTTAACTCTGCAGCAATGTCCTTAAAGATACATACGTCTATGTCTAATAGCATCAGTAGTTGCAAGAAGACTGTCATATTGTGTTGGGTAGTTTACTTTCTCCGGGAAATATTGAAAACTGTACATAACATAGTTACAAGCGCCTCCAGTCACAGTAAAATATATGCTAACAAACATAATGAGACAACCAAGCACTACTAGAAGTTAATGCCAATGATTGACTAGCCCTACAGCCCCTAACCAGTAGCACATCAGCTGTAAATGCTACAACTTCTGATATCCTGAATTATCACACCTGAACTATCACCCCACACTATCCTAAACTACCTAATGCACTTGTAATTCCCATCATACCTTACTAACATAACTTACAAAATATTTTCTGCCACGTTTCCTTTCCTTAATCGTGATCCACTGGAAACCTATCCCAGTTTACTGATCTAGGTTATCATCAACTACGTCTAGATCTCTTCTGAAGGATGAAGTGCAATTGCCTTTCTTTCTCAAATTAAATAACAAAACATTTCTTTTTCTCTGTGTCTTCCTTAAATTGAATGACAAAACACTTTATCAGCAAAGGATACCCACCTGGAAATTGTGCTGTGTGATATCTGGGTAATTACACAGGATTGCACCGACGTGAACGGACAAAACCACAGGGTATTTATTACACCTATATCTCTTCCCAATAAAATAATGAGTGCCTCAGGTTATTGAAGGTTACAAAAGAAGCGAGGATTCACGATGTATCTGAATAATTAAATTTGACATATGTTCAAATTACTTAGCACACAAGTCAATAATTATAATATGAAAAGTCAGTCTTTCAAAATGAAAAACAAAATCTTTTTTGAAATTAAAAACCAATACACTAAACAAAGTTTCAGTCTAGTTCGGCAAGTTCATGAAAACGACAAGTAGTCGATTCGTCTCCATTCCTTTGCACTCTTAAGCCATATATGAAATCGGAAAAGTTTTCCTGCCTCAGCTAATGCATACATAAATACATACATGTGTGTGTGTGTGCGTGTGTGTGCGTGCGTGTGTGTGTGAATGAAAACCCCACAAAATCTAGAGTAATTGAAAGAAAGCTTCATTAACAGCAAAATGATATGAATAAACTAAAGATATTTACTGGTTGTTGAAAGTACCTTCGAGTTAAAGATGAACGATTTAAATTCCGGTGATTAAATTTTTATGAGTAATGGCATCATTTTTCCATTTAGCCTGGCCAGCATAATTACGCAGAACATAAATCACAACTCAAGATCATCTTCAGGAAAGGATGCCAGAATTAAAAGTTTAATCCTAAATGTAATATGCCTGAAAAATCAGACTGGATGGTCACTACAGGAATGCTTGCGATAATGCTTTTCTCTCAGTCAACAAATTCCCTCAGAAGGACTCGAAACAAAAGATAATGGAGCGTTATTTACCCTAACAAAGCAGACGACTATTAAGGAAATATGAAAACTCATGAATAAAAATATGTATTTGGTTTGCAACATTCCTGATGTGAAATCCTGTGTTGAAACAGGTATTGTTATATTTCGGGACGGTCTTTCTTTTTCCCAAAGAAACACACGCACTATATACTCGTTCTTCGTTTCAGCTTAAAGCTGAAGAGAAGAACGATCATATTGTACGCATGTTTATTTGGTAAATAGAAAAAAGGAAGAAAAAGAACTATCTCGAAATATAACAATAACACGAATAAAAATTTAAACTTCTATATGTGTATGTGTGTGTATACGAGTGTATGTGTGTATGTGTGTGTGTGTATGCATGTACGTGTGCACCTGTGCTGGCTTATGTGTGCAGTGACGGGTACGTGCGGAGAGCAGACCAGATAGGGCAGCCACTTTATACCCTTGTATCTGTTATCGTCGAAGATAGATTCGATTGGGGAAGGAGCGGCCGATTTGGCTACCTCGCAGGGCGTCCAAAACTGTTGTTACACGTATACTTTGCATCGGGACATTTAACTACAAGATATACGTGAAAATCGCTGTTAAAACTCTTTGATACAATAACTGTGCTATACATTCATAATATTGGCTGAAAGTTAGTTATGTGAAATATTAATTTCAAATGTTGGCACAAAACCAGCAATTATTGGGGATGGATTAAATCGATTACATCGACCTCAGTGTTCTACTGGTACTTAATTTATCGATTTCGAAAGGATGATAGGCAAAGTCTACCTCGGCAGAATTTGATTTCAGAATGTAAAGACAGATGAAATGCCGCTAAGCATTCTCCCAAAGTGATGTGAAATATTTCTTAATATCATCTGTTCTCTGTAACTTGAAATTATACCCTTTAAAAAGGCATAATATATCACTTTGATATTTAGTAACGATACTAATACTAACTGTGTATATATGTCTTTTGAAATAATTGAAGATTTTGTTGCATCAGAAATAGTATCAGTACAGTGATGGGAATGTAGTAGTAGTAGTAGTAGTAGTAGTAGTAGTAGTAGTAGTAGTAGTAGTAGTAGTAGTAGTAGTAGTAGTAGTAGCAGCAGCAACAAAAGCAGCAACAGCAGCAGTAATGCTAGTGGTAGTGATGGTTGTGATAGAATTGGGAGTTGTTGTTGTTGGTGGTGGTAACGGTGGTGGTAACGGTGGTGGTAACGGTGGTGGTAACGGTGTAGTTACCAGTAGGTTTGGAAGTGGCAGTTACAGCAATTGCAGGTGATGCTTCACTAAATATTTCAAGATCTTGCATGATAAACTATTTCTGGCATTAAAGAGGAAACTTGGGTTCATGATGCAAAGTTTATGATAGGCTTACATTAAAGGTTATCAAGGATTATCTAGTTATCACTATAATTAATTAAATGGTTTATTGTTTGCAACAGACAATTCCTGCTCCCATTATGTACTGAATATACAATGAAAATTAATAAATAGAATAAGTCTACCATCTTTCTTTAGTATAATGCAAACTAAATTTTCAGTATAGATGGAAAAGCACATTCATAATTAATGCCACTTTTCATTGTTATAATAAATTTCATATATTGTTTCTAATCAATAGATTTACAATTCTTTCAAGACCTCCACGTTATTGTAGTAATGGAATTCAATCAGCCAAGCTTTTATATGAGTACGTATATCATAATCCAAAATCATCGAAACCTTACATTTTGGTAACAAAACTAAGACTAATCCTTGTTGTTTCGAGCAGTGAACTGACTTCTACGTAGAAGTGTATAGACTCAACACATTTGGTTTTGAAACTTTGATGAACCAGTGATAATCGGTTAACCACCATCTATTTGCTAGTAATATTCTCTATCGATAATTTCAATGAAGATAACCCTAGTGCAAATTATCCGTTACGTTTCGAGACACTTTTATTCTCTAATTTATAAAAATTCTCACAGACTGCACCTACATTTCTTTCTCTTTTGTTAAGGTCTACAAAAGCCAAATGGACAATTATAATGTTAAATATTATAAGACTTGTAATTTAAATTTTTATGATTTAATTATCTGAAATTCTGAATTTCGTTCTTCGAAGAATTAACATTGAATCTCAGGTAGATTAAGTTTGTCCTTCCTCCGACTGTAAATGAATAAAATCGATAAATCAATAAACTACACTCATAATACATAATGACGAAGACTCTATAAATTCGCATAGTGCCAACATCTTCCTCAAATTACATCTAACAAGATTGTCTGTGCTGGAACTACATTTGTCATAGTTTCTCTCGATCAGGTCTAATCTAGTGCTAAACAACAAGATCTATATTAGATCTTACTAGTTATATTCTTAAACTAGAATAATATGTAAAATATATTATTCACAAAAGCAACTATGAGTAATCCATTTGCGAATCATTGAATATATGCTGGGAATTTTCATTCATAGTCAATCATTTCAACAAAATTATGTTATAAGCTGCTTTCTTCCAAGGAATCTAGTGCTCTTAGCTTAGATTTTCCTTGGAGCTGGCCAGAATGGCACAGTCTCGAGTATAACCAGCTGAAACTGCAAAGATGTCGAATATAACCAGCCGAAACTGCAAAGATGATCTGGAACTCGACTGAGGAAAGAAAACTGCGAATAACCCGTCCTTGTTTTCACTTGTCCCTTTTTGTATCATCTGTCTGGATGTTTTTTGTCGCCTGTTGCGTTCTTGCCCCATTTTTTGTATTCCTTTATATATATATATATATATATATATATATATATATATATATATATATAAATATATAGTTTTAGGGAAAATAACCAAGTTTCAAGAACTCATCGATGAAAATCCACTATCACATATAGAAAAATTAATAATCAAAAGCACAATATTGTGCTTTTAATTATTAATTTTTCTATATGTGATAGTGGATTTTTATCGACGAGTTCTTGAAACTTGGTTATTTTCCCTAAAACTATATATTTTATATATATTTTATCTATAAAGCTCAATTTAATTTTAATTTTTTATAAATTGATTTTAATTGAGTTTTTACCTGTAATTTTGGATTTTGTCCCTAATATTATTATTGTTATTATATATATATATATATATATATATATATATATATATATATATATATATGTATATCAGTGGGGGAGGTGTATGATTGTGTGTGTGTGTGTGTGTGATAAGAAGAGCAACATTTACCCTGATGGCATTTGAATTCAGGTCTAGAATATCTTGAACTAATAGTGCCACGCATTGTACTGATGCTCTGATGTTTCTTCCCGCAACTAATTATACTGTTGAGTAGTGAACACATTTTCACAATTCATTAATTCTGTGTAACATTATAACATGGTAAACTTGTATTCCTAAAAGTTCGGTCACGCGCACAGAAGAATCTTAAACTAAGTACTGTACTTTCAAAATAGTACCACATTGAACCAGCAGTAGAAAAAAGGAAATTTATATTGTGAGAACATAAGAGTGTAAGAGTAAGATGCAGGTGAGCCGAGTCACCGTAAGTATGAAAGCTGTAGATTCAATTGATTTTCCTCTTTTTTTTTTCGCTTTTATTCCGGTAATGTCCTTTGGGAAATCATGATAATTTCTTTAAATATAGAAATTTTTCCTCATTCAAAATTAATAATATTTGTTTTTAAAGTTAATTGTCATTTGAATTTAGTTACACCGTTTTCATTGTTTTAGTTCCTGTAAAACAGATAACCATTTGAACGTAGAATTACGTACACACACGGGCACGCACACACGCACGCACGCACATATATTCATCTATCCATTCCTACACATATACTCACATGCGCACACATATTTACATAAATGCATATATGTATGCATATTATATATATATATATATATATATATATATATATATATATATATATATATATATATATATATATATATATATATACATATATATATACACGTATGCATGCATGCATACATAAAGTTACACACACACACACACACATATATATATATATATATATATGCATATATGAACATACACACACACACACACACACACACACATATATATATATATATATATATATATGCATATATGAACATACACACACACACATATATATATATATATATATATGCATATATGAACATACACACACACACACACACACACACACACACACACACACACACACACACACACACACACACACACACACACACACATATATATATATATAAACATATATATACATATATATGCATATATGTACAAATACATACACACGCACTCGCATACATTTATGCATTATTGAATGCGATATGTGAATGCGTATGGCAGAATGACAAGGAAAAAGTGGAATATTTCAATTAAATGATGCAGAGTATAAGTTTCTTTTCCCATTTGTTTTGTTTTCTAAACTTCGCACTTTAAAGCACATTGTTCATTGTTAGTGAATGAATTATAAAGAAGAAATTTATTTTCCTGAGATTGTCTTGAATTAAAAATAAACAAAGTGTATTTATTATATCAATGGTTTTTATTTAACGGGAACAATTGCAGGAAACACTAGAACATATTTCCTTGAAAGTAAAGGCTTTTTAAAGGATATGTGTTTTTTTAAAACATTTCATGCAACAACAAAAGCAGTATAGGTGTCACATTTTTCTTCCTGTCATTCTCAGTCATCAAATGCAAGATCCACTCTCGCCGTCGTCCTCCTCCTCTCCTTCATCGCCTTTGTTACCATTATCACTGTTCACTTCATCATCAGCTTCATTAAAATTAATCACTGAACATATGAAAGATGTAAGTTAAAAAGTTAGATTTTATATTAATTTAGAGATCCTAGTTGGAATATAGAGTGCAAACTGGGCTCCCAACAATGGGTTGGATAGAAAAGGCTGAATGCATTGTATATTTTTGGTTATATTCAATTGATAGAAAAAGTTAGAATCAAATTTGCGATTGTTGGCCAACTACATTTCTTCAATGTTTATTTGTTTCTTTGATTTTTTTTTGGTTGAGACGTTGACGTGGAGGAATTGTTATATATATTTATTTACTCCTCTTCATTGAAAATGAATTACATGACTCATGATCTATTTTTACCGATTATTTTCAACATTCTGAGGTTAATAAAATAAATTACGCGTCAAACATTGAGATAGATTCCTGCTTTTATAATGTATCCGAGACTGAATGAAATTATAAAATATACAAACAAGTGACAACTTAGTCTACAACTAATAGCAACAGAAAATACAAGAATAAAGTAGAAAACCATAAGATTAGGACAAGATAAGAAGAGAATAGTTAAACGAATATTGAACATAGATGGGTAAGGCGATAAATTATTCGATAAACGTTATGCACAACAGAGAAATAGCCAGAAGCAGAAGCAGAAGAGGAGGGTGCGACAACCTCATAAGAATATAATCAAAAACAGTTTTGAATCAGAGTAAAGTGATAAATGGAGCAGAATTAACTAAAATAGAGCTGCGACCGATGAGACAATCTGAGGCGTCATCAGATACATTTCAATTGCTCAGTTATTTCGGGAATATAACATTCTAGATCGGTAATACATAAAACAATGCGTACAGGGCTATAGTCCATGATAAGCAGATCAATACAATATGAATATCAGCAGGAACTTATATTTAAACAGCTTCGGAATGAAAAACGCAGTGTGGATCTGGGCGTATTTCGCACCCAAAATCGAAATAGACCTATCCGAATGTCACAATACCGGTTCCCATATGCTGTTCATATCTGCACTCAGTCTGATTAGGAGGTTGTTGTGTCCTAGCATATGTGCTGCTTCTTTTAGTGTTCGTATTTTCCAGTGGTGTTCTCTGTCTAATATTTTAACTGAAAACAACTTAGCAGACCGCTGAGGCAAGAGGTGTTTATTGCTGTGATATTAATGGATGATTTGCGTGTGGATGATTGGGGAGATTGTTGGACGTGTGTGTTTGTGGTGGTGGGTGCGTGTGTGTTTGTGGTGCGATCCATAAATGCATTTATGGATCACACATTGAAGAGAACAGAATTACGGGATTTATATTTACACACAGCCATTATGGATTACCACAGTGGATTTTACCACGAATGTGTATTATTTCTTCCAAATTTTAGCACAAGATTATACCAATGCACATCTATGCCAGTAACTTTTTAAACAACTTCTTGAAACAACATCTTTTTCGTATATTTTTAAATAGCATTCAATTGACTACACGGAATTTCACCCTTTTCTCTCTGACGAGTCGATGTATTACCTAATAATGATTATCAATTTTAGATTTCATTTCGAAGGGTAATACATTCATGAAACGATCGTAAGATATTTTAAAATTTTAAACTTTTTAAATAATCATACTTTATATATTTATACATCTATCTATTAATACAATATTATTTTGGACGTATATCTTCTGTGATGATTTTTGATATAATTTACCTCTTATTTTATAATATAATATATATAGATAGATACACATACGAGTGAGTGGACAAACGAAAGAAGGACACTCAACACATTTACTGGAAGTTACATGTGTGGATCAAAACAATGTCATTCAAATTCGTAGGTACTCCGAGTTTCAAGCGTAATGCTAGTATTCAGCCATTTTGAATTTAAATGATGGAAGTTGATTGTTATTATCGAAAGGTCAGCTGCGATTGGTCGGCGAAGGTCACATGGTGTCGTGGCTTGATGTTGGTATATTGGTATATCAGTATATCAGCGACAACAGTTAGTTGAAATATATCGCATGATGAACAGGAACTCGACCGCGTGGTGGACTGGAAATCGGTCGGGTTTTTGGAGGGGAATGTGGAAGGGGCAGTATGTGCAAGCATATAGTTGTATATGTGGGTGCGTGGACGCGCTTATATGGTTTTCCGTGCATGTCTGTATTGATGCGAGCGTACGCATGTATACATGGACGTGCACGCCCACACACATGCGCTTGCACACACACACACACATGAACGGACACGCTCGTGCGCCTATATATATATATATATATATATATATATATATATATATATACAGGGTAGCCCAACAGTCACTACACCACTTCAACATATAATAACACCTTTGGTTATTAAATATTCACATTTTCACATTTATTGTTTCATAAAAAATAAATACACTTCTTGGAAACATCTTTGAGTAAGTTTGAAAATTATGCCCTTCAAATGCTCATCATCTCATTCTTGACAATGGTCAACTCTTTCTAAAGGGTGTTCTACGACCATTTGTAATGTTTCTGGACTTATTCCTTCAATTCTACGCTTTAAATTGCTGGATAATTCGAGGTTTGTTATAGAATACTCTATCTTTCAGACATTCTCACAAGAAGAAGTCTGAACCTATCAACTCAGATAAGTGTGAGAGCCAATTGAATTAGAGTTTCTTGATCTGGGCAGCATACACTAATCATACCCAATAATCAGCTGGCCTCCGTCCTGCACTAGCTGGGAAAAAATTCAGTATTCTTTAAATCTTCTGTAATGATCTTCGGCATATGCCGAACTGCTGGGATCACCTTCGGGTTAATGTTGGAGTGCATTATTTGTTGCTCCGTTGTATACATTGAATATTGCTCCAATACCTCCCTGAATATACCCAAATCAATCACGTCCCCCAATCGTTCAAACTGCTGGAATAAGTTGAGCATGACTTGTTTTGTTGATGATTGCCTGACCTGAAAATGACGAATGTAAGCTCTTTGGGTTAGCGTAATTGATCATTGATATTTATAGATAAAATTTGAGTATCTGTATTCGTTCCTCTATTGTTAAATTCTCTGTGATTATTTTTCAAGTATCACTTGTCAATAATCTGAAACAAAAAATTGAAAAAATAATCAAAAACTTATTAGCATTTAAAATGGTCTGGTAACTTTTGAGCCACTCTATCTATCTATCTATCTATCTATCTATCTATCTATCTATCTATCTATCTATCTATCTATCTATCTATCTGTTTATCTATCTATCTGTCTGTCTGTCTGTTTATCTATTTATGAGACTGGCTGCTTGTTTCTCTGGGATTGGTGAAATTGGTACAGACAAATCTGATAAAAACCTAGCAACGGTAGAAGTGGTTTGAGACTGTCCATTTTTTTTCGTTCTGCAGAGAAATGGGTAAATTTACTATGCTTATATATCTACTACACAGGTTAAATATATGCCATGAAATATAGAAACTATTTCCAAACATACAAAATATATCCCTCATCTAAAAGCCTTCGAACCAGAAATATTGCCAAGCAATATTTGTCCTCCAGCTGCGTCAGACAGCGTGTGAGGCACTACATGATTCATTGATCCATAAGAAATTGGGACTAAAACCAAAATCTAATCTGTCATCTTTAAAAATAACATAAAGGACTGAAATATAAATATATTTGGCAATACAGTTAATTAGAATGCATGAATTGAAACCGGGAACATTCTCTACTATTTCCAATAAAATTGGGCATAATTATAGAAATGCACTTCAATATATAAACTGTCCCTCAGAAATTATATATATATATATATATATATATATATATATATATATATATATACACAATAGAATTATACAATAATGATATTATACCTCAATAGTATTATACTCTGTCAATCTCGAAGAGATGAATACCAGCGTTGCCTCAGAGGGATTTTAACTCAGAACTCAAGAAGAAGCAAGCAAATAACAAGGCATTTTGTCTAACACACTTCTTTGTCAATCCACCACACTTACAATTCTAATAGTAATCGTTTTGAATTAAGGCACAAGTCGAGCAAGTCTTGTGGGAGGTTTTATTTGATGACATTGTCCCAATACTTGACTGATACAATATTTCATGAATCCTGGAAGCTTAAAGCAAACTTGACATCAACAAGATTTGAACCTTGAATATAAATGACCGAAACTAGATATCGCAAACTCTTTTGTCCGGCATTTTGTTATCCTGCCAATCGACCGTTATTCCAATGGTTTTAGTATTAACTATACAAGCTGAGCTATTTTGGTGGAAAGAACTATTATGAATTGGCACGTATTTTATCTTCTCCAACTCAACGACAATGGATGGTATGCCACCTTTATTTCGGCAAGCTTTGATTGAAACTTAGGAAGTCATAACTATTTTTACGTGGGAAGTTTGGTTACACTTCTATTCTTCTTTCACCTTCCGCTCTTATATTGATAATTGTTAAATTATATCTAAATTAGGTGCAAGAAGGTAGGTTTAAGGCAGAGGTTAATCGATATATTCAATGTCAATACTTCACCACTACTTTATTTTAACGAGAGTAAAATGAAACAGAAAATTGACCCAAGAACACAGAGCCAAAAGAAATACCGCACGGCGTTTTGTCTGGTTCTCTTACAATTCTATCAATTCATAACTTTTATAGGGATACTGATAATGCGTTTTGATTTCGACACAAGACCAGTAGTTTTGAAGGGACAGAGTTAGTCGATAACAGTAATCTCAGGTCTTCACTGGTACTCTATTTTAACGAACATGATAAGTAAAGTTGGCCTCAACAGAATTTGGACTGAGAATATAAAGAAACGAAAGAATTATCTAAAAAGCATTTTGTCTGACGGTATTTTGATTTTGCTAATGGAATACCCTTGTAATATTAACAATGATAATTCCTTTTGTTATATATTCTACAGCTGTCCTTCAATGAAACTATGGACATTTTTTCAGAAACGAGAAGAGCTCCTGTGATATGCTGTAGAATTATTCTATATTCTTTCTTCCAGTGATTCATATTTTCTTATACTAATCCTTCTATTCACAAGAGAACGAGCAGTAGCTTATCATTTGATATTCAATCAAGATTTCTTGAATTTGTTATAAGAAATATCTGAAAGAAATGTGTGTTAGTTGAATGAGCATCATTTTTATAGTCCCAAAATTATTAATGATTCCAAATAAATAGGTGCATAAATAAATAAACATCAGAAATCATTGAAAGGGAACCTTCATTGCTTATTTATATATGTTCTCAATGAATGAAAGTCAAAGTATCGCAGGAGGGTTAACACTGATCCTTACCCTCTCGTTTCTTTAGCGTCAAATGTAATGCTCATGTCCATGATTCCCAGTAAGTTTCAAATATGAAGGCTCTAAAGACTGATTCTAGAACAGCATTATTTTTCCTTTCAATATATTTATAAATCGTTAGAAATGTCTTCCTTCTCATATGTCTATTACTACGTGATACGATTCCTTTCTGTTCATGTGTGTTTGTTTCAGTAAACGTTTTGTGCAAAAGAGTTACGAACAGAAGAAATCAGAAACAAGTTTCGATCACAGAAGTAAAAGTGTGTATAAAGCAGGATTTCAACATATAAAATGTGGTAACTATTGCGATAGTATAAATTATTAAATATATATTCTAGTCATTTGTGAAATGGTCAATAATTTGTTCAATTTCAAATATTTTAACCTTCCTTTTTAATCTATTTCCTTTTAAGCTTACTTGAAAACTACATTGTCAATTAAACAATATATTATTATTGCTCTATGTAGATCGAATCGCCATATCTGCACTTCGTTATCCAGATTATACGAAATATCTATATTTTGTTGTGAAATGATACATTTACTCAGCTGTTGCGGCAGTTGTCTTTTTCAACAAATATGTATTAATTAATGTAATGGCTTTTTGAAACTGAATGAATATATAGAAAATGGAACCCATCAGTGATTTGCTCTGTGCAGTACTTTACAAGGAAATCAGAATATTCCATCTGATCATATCAACATGACAATAGATTATATATCAGCAAGTTCACGGTATTGGTTAGGGTGAATATTAAAAGCAGAACATGTCAAAATATTTTGATGCCACATGTTAAAGTATTTTGATGCCATAAATCACACGATTGTTCCCATTCCAACAGCATTAAACTTATAATACATCGTGGTTTCTAGAGAATTCACCATCTTTACATATGCTAACCAATTGAGGGAGTCCCTACGTTTTCAGCAGTTATGTGCTACCCTAACATTTCCCGTTAAAAATTGACTTTATCAATTACCGACATAGCAGCATAATGATGTATTTGAAATAAAATATCCCCTAGAGAGATGAAATAAAACCGATGAAGATTGACGTCAATTTATTAGCTGGTATTCAATATTTCCAAGGCCATCAATTTAATGTACAATGGTAAATATTGGCATTGGTTTTCAAATATATTTTATCGTGATAATTTGAAATGAATTATCTATGTGATATAAACGAAGAATTTTCTAGGGAAATAAACTTTTGAGAAATGCTGTCTTTAATCTTCCGTCTAAGCATTCAATAAATACATATTATTGAAATAAGTAATAATTATGTGCATTGTTTAAAATTAAACAAAAAGCTATTATAAGTGAAAGGCAAATTTTACTGAAACCATTAATATATAATGCACACTATAATTGATGTTGTTTATTAATGTCATAGTATAAGCTAAACAGCAATCTATCCCAAGGAAACGCTAATGGTTATAGCATTTGGAAGGCAAATTCTCTGTTAGTTGCCATTGAATTCTGTAGCAGCTATAATACGTAATTATATTTAACCAATGAATGATTCATTATCTCACAGGAAAGCTAAGTAGACATATTTGCTGACAAGTTACCTGCGAATCTATGAAGATAATCTGAAATATTATGTGAAATAATTTGTATACTTTTATTCTACTTAAATGACTTTTACTATATTTATAATTTCTAAATTTCATAATTTACTATATAGTAGAGTTCTTATGTATTATACCAGTAAAAAGACAATAACTGACCAATGAAACGAATTATCATTTGAGCAATTTGTCTACATACAAAAACAATTTAGGGACCAAGTATACAAGTATTACGAAGAAAATTACTAAGATCATAATGACACCTAAATAGTACATATATCATTCGAAGACCATGTGAACTTAACTAAAAAATGTGGGTAACTTCTTATTAACTTATGTAGATCGTTCAAATTTCACATTTCTTTAGAGTCGTTTTTCTTCTACACGAAGGTAATACTAAACATTATCACTTTCCTGCGTTTGTGCTATCTTAGAATCCACCACTGGTATGCATGTGTATGACCTATGATATAAGCAGCTGACCAAATATGTTCTCCCTCCAGATGCTACCATCTGCAATAGATGAAGAAGGGATTGTCTTAGAATGCAGGAAGGATTATCCAAAAGGTCATATCAAAAGGCAATCAGGAGCATACTTTTGAAAATAAAGAAAACTATTGGAACATTACAATAAACACCACAACCCTGTGTAAGAACTATCGGTTAGATATGTTGCATGGAATATGAAACTAAAATGATCTACAGTATTACAGATTAGCTGTTCGGTAAACGTAATTCCTTTAAATCTAGCTAACACTAAGGAGATGTAATGGACAATCTACATCTGTTATATTCAGACTGTAAATTTCCATTTGTACCAGTTATCATAGGTGCACTGTACTATGTAACAAGTGATTTGCATAAAGCCGTATACATGCTGTGGTTTTCCAACAAAGATCAACGTTATTGATTCGCATTCTGCGAATATAGTCAAGTAGCACACTGAAATTTTGATAAAAACACACTCTCGCGAGCGCGCATTATTACTGATGAAACACAGACTGTGAGTGTCTTCACACGTACACACATATGTGCTCACAATTACGTATGTGCACGCAACAGTAATTTTTGATAACCATAAACCAAAAGCAGTGTCTTCATTTTCACAAATGAGCATTTCGGCATTGTTAGTGACCTGCGGTTTCAATTCAATGATATTGTGCCTACTTTATGTGATGTAAGCATGTTATTTTTCAATATTTTATTGTAATTTAAGAGCATTTTAATTGATGACGGTATTACAATTTTATTTGCTAAACCACATGTGTGAATGGTTGTAGTTACTTCAAATACATGCGTTGGTATGAAAATGCCCATGTTTAAATCGACGTTTTTATACTCATCCTCTAAATTTCGCAAGTCAAGATTGTTTTTTGCAGTCGCTGTAAAACGCTAAACAAGTTATTTCTGAAACAATTACATAATCGTAATTAAACACTGTTCTAAAGTTTCAAAAAGGAACTCCTCTTTAGATTGATTAATTAACTATAATAAATACTGAGCAAATTCTTTGACTGGTTACTATATTGAACAGCGTGAAAATGATTTACACCTAGACACAAACGGATCAAGTGTAGAGTAACATCCTTAATGTGAGGTAGGTTGCTAACCTCATTGGCTGCTAAACCTGGTAATGTTAGCAACACTGCCGTGAGCCATCATTGTGTTGTCTCTCCATTTTTTATTTATTTCTGTACATTAGCCACTTCATGCAGTTATAATATACTGCAACACCAATATGCCTTCTCTCCCGTTTAACTTGACTTGCACATTCATTCAACACCTATGCATAACACACAATTTTAAGACAGACATCCATAAGCGAAACCTTTGAACGCCTTTTTAAATGGAGATATATGCAATCGATATACCCAATAAACAGTTGTTATATAATTATCACAGAAGAAGTAGTATTTCAAAACCATACCCTGTATCCCAACATTACGCACAAATTAAAAATTCAATGCTGTTTTCAGTCCCTTAATATCTGGTTATTTCTCATAAAATCATTCCCGAATATACTATCAAACCTGAATCCTTAAAGTCAGACATTCTTCAGTGCAAGAAACTCCTTCGGTGTTACTCAATTGATTATTCTCTAAAAGTCAATTACGCAAAACATTAGAGTAGAGATCTTTCGTTATATCTGGTATGACACAATGGACTTTTTTCCCATTAGGACATGCATGTTCAGAACCATTATTATTACCGCTGCTGATCAAGTGTTTAATAGCTATCTCCTGTGAGTGGATGGCAAAGTGTAACCCTTTAGGTACCATCTGAAGTGTATATCACTGCTCAAGGAGAGTCTTCTATGCCTACCAATGTTGACGGTATTTTTAACTGGTGGAATATGTACCAAGCACTCGGTTTTGTTGGTAAGGATAATATTTCTCTTCCAAGTCCTTATTTACGTAGGCCAGTTCAGCCCTATTTGTTCCACAGTCATTCGGAGTCCGTTTCAAGGCGTCTTCACTTAATCTCGAATAGTGATTATTATCACTACTCACTATACATGTGATGGATTAATTTATTTCTGCATTGTTCGTTCAGTGTTTTATAGGCGTTGTTAAAGTGACACGATGCTGAACTCAAAAAATGTTTTGACTTCTCTTATGAATGATGTACCTCCACCCTTCTATTTAACATAGATCCTGTCAGTGTCGCTGTTGATGTGGGAGTTACCCGTTATTGTTAGTATCTTCTTAAACTTGTCTAAGTTGTGGATTTATTCAATTGTCCTGTCTAATACTCTGATGTGGTAAAAGTAGTAAACATTAGGGGATATTGTTTTATTGTATGCGCTCACCTCAGATTTACATAACCTCCGAATTCTGCTGAAGTATTCTTTCATCCCACTAGCTAAAGTATGCAATATATTATTGTCGATTCCGAGATATTTGTAACATACATCACTGGTGATAGATGGCATTAGCAGGCCATTAGTTTCCATATTCTTTGATTGGTCGATAATCTTCCCTCGTTTGACTACCAAATATGAACACTGATGAAACTTCATTCCTACGTCCCTTACGACCAATTCTAACAGTCTCTTGGTGTTATGAATATCACTTAAATGCATGTCAACTTCATCAGCAAAAAATGAGTGGGTGAAATTATTGATTTTTCTTTCATGTCCGCAAATTATCAAACAGTGTTTGCATTTCGTTAGTAAGGCTCACATATGATTTACTGCTTGGTGTAAAAGTATTACTGATAATACGTCACCCTGAAATATTCCTGTTGATAGTCTAATTCTGTTAATGACTATTCAGTTCTTACCTATAGCGCTGTGTATAATTTGATGTTAGACTCTTAATGGCAACGGCTATAACTGTTGGGTTAGGCATAGTGATTCTAACTATCCACGAATGAGGGACAGAGTTATACACATTATTCTAAGTTAGCCATACAGTCACCAGGTTTCTGCATTACTGTTTGACGCTATCAAGCACAGCTCTATGGAAGAAAAGCAATTCAGCACAACCTCAGATGCCTATGTTTATGTATGTATGTATGTATGTATGTATGTATGTATGTATGTATGTATGTATATATATATATATGTATATATATATATATATATATATATATATATATATATATATATATATATATATATATATATATATATATATGCATGTATTTATATATATATATGTGGCTGAATGCATACATGTATGTGCCTGATGCTTTAGTTATGGTATCCACAATTACAACGCTATACCGAAATTTTGAACATTCTCAGTGATCTGAATATATTTCTAGAGACGATGAGGGATGTAGTGACTTGTTATCTACATTATTCTCGTGTGTGGCTGTGTTTCTTTAATAATAAAACGAAATCCTCTCATGTAATACGAGAGTATTACATGACAGGATTTCGATTTATTATTTCGTTGTGGTAGTTTTTCTAATTCTCGTAGCTTGTAATTTACTGCCACTTTCTCCACGGTCGTGTCATCGGTTATTATATTCCTTTCCCTCATGTGGTGTTGTTCTTGTTTTCACAGGCTATGGAACGTCTCCTAAATATATCGAAATGAACTTTTAAATAAAGACTTGCTTAATATTTTAGTATTTGACGCATTCGAATATTTGAAATGAATATACATATACTTTATTTTTGCATGATTCACCAGTAGCAAGTAGTAGGAGATATAAAGAAATAACAAGGAGGGGACCTGATAAATTTGTCATTCAGTTATTATTATATTGTCCTGTCTGTAGATTCATCCCTTGATTTAAATAAATTAATAGGTTCGTTTAGTCTCCGAAATCTATAGAAGTTTTAGTCAGATTATATGTAGAATACGTGATGAATCAATATCTAATGTGAATCAGTATCATGACAATAGTTTTATCTAAATTAATCTCATGTCACTTCATCACTAGAAAGAAAATTACAATTGCATTAGTTAACACATGTGTAAGGGAAAATGTTAAGACAGATATTTAAATAAAACATAACAAATACATCACATGAAGGTGAAACAATTCTTTTACTAATTCTGTGTGTGCGTCTCTTTCTTTTAATTTTTGTGTGCGTGTGTGTCTGTATGTGTGTGTGTGTGTGGGCGTGTGTGCGGATCCGCATGTGTGTGAGTGTCTGTGTGTGTGTGTGTGTGTGTGTGTGTGTGTACGCGTGCGTGTCTGCGTGCGCTTCTTTGTATTGAAGAAGAGTGGTTATAGATTTGTAAAGAACGGGTTTTCTTTTTTTTTTGATACGTTTTAAACTTGAGTTAGAAACCAGTTCCCAAAAAGTTTTCGGACTACGATACAAGTATTTTGTATGCACATTTTCCGATTTGCAAGTACTTTAATTTGATAAAATTTAAACAGAAGAAGGTTGATTATGGGCGTCAGTATTTCAGTATACGCTATTGTTAATTTTCAATTCAAAGCTGAAATATGTTTTGTTCATATTTTGATTTTTTTAGAAATTTCATATGTAAAGACGCATCAACAGAAATAGGTGAAAGCAAATATTAAGAATCAATATATGTTCTCATTTGCAAGAATAAATTCAACTTTAAATTTTTTGAATTATATTTATATTTTATTTATTTCTTTAAAATGAATTCTATAACTGTCGCTGAAAAGGTAACGACATTTCATTTAAGAAATCATTGTTGAAATGAATGAAGTACTTTCTAATGTATATTTGGTATAATGAAAATAGTTTGTCAGTAAGTCATTGTTATATTTTAAAATTCATATATAAATATCTACGCCTATGTGCAGCTTCAAAAAATTTGACAAGCGCTTCTGGACTTACAATGCTGAAATTTGTGAACAACAAATCTCACCCATCTAGTATAGATTTTCATTTATGAAATATGTCTAAGTCATAGATTATATTGCGACAATTTATAGAAAAAAATGTAATCGTATTTGATAAATGAAATTTTAATAATGTTGCAGGTCTGCTCAAAAGCAGTTATGCGTTTACAGTACACATTCAGTATAAAAGAGATTAAAGCAGACGGCTTTTGTAGATACCTCTTTAAGTTACATAATAAAATGGAAAAAAAATATCGATGTTAATTTATCAATGTCATATGTTTTCCGAAAGGAAAACACTTTATCCTTTTTCATCTAACATACACAATATTTCCATCGCATGCTTACTATCCGAGTGATTTTAAGATAATCTTCCATGCGTTATTTTTTACGCTGATATCATGCTAACTAATATTTCATAGATACGTTATTTATTTAAGCTTTGGTTTCTGTCCACTTGAATGCGTCATTGACTTTTGTGATGGCTTTATTGAAGTGAAATAGAAAGCATTTGGAATGCAGGGGAAAAAAATTCCTTTCACAACAGACAAAAATGTGTTGTGGAATAATTGGAAAGAAAAAAAACAAGATAGATATACTCCCAGACACACACATATAACACACACACTCACACACACACATACACACACACACACATACACACACACACACACACACACTCACACACACTCACACACACTCACACACGCACATGCATACAAGGACATATTTTATCACAGGAGTAAAAGTATAGAACCAATTAAGTTGAAAAAGCACTTTGCGATTTTAAGAAGATTCTATTTATGTTAAACGTAACAAGTTCCACAGTTTAATGTTCTTCAAAGGTATTATCATACTGGGGATTTCAACTATGAACGTCTGTTTTCATTAATAATGAAAAACTGAAGCAGTACTTAAGGTAAATAGCAATGTAACTAGCAAAAGCACTTAATTTATCACTACCTACTGCTTCCCTCCATCCACAAAAATTTGCATTGGGTCTTAATTTCGGCAAATGAATTCCTCACAAACAGAAATTCACAGGTCAGAGATAATGGCTCAGCCATTGGCATTTATACGCAGCAAGTTCAATCCCAAGTTTTAGATTGTCTTCTTACCGGTAACGTAAAGAGGTTGTTTTATAAAATCGTTACAGACCAAATGAATGGTTTTCATCAGGACAGCAAGCAACACTTCAACCACAGCAGGGCCTTCAACCTAACAAGGCTTTGTTGAATATTTGCTGGGATGTGATAAATCTCATTCACTTTAAAATCACTTTACCGAAACATTTTCCGTCATGGTAACGTGAAGATCATTGCTGTTAGAGTCATTTGGTTGAAGTTTGAAGTGTTTGGCTGGGAAAATCTTGCACATACCTTGACTTCTCCTAATCTTCAGCTTATTTAAAAACGTATGCCTTATATTGAACAGAAAGTAATTAGTTCTTGTTTCAGCCGGTACCCCCACTCACCGCAATAAACAAATAAGATAAAAGTGGGCTTATCTCACTTACAATGACAGTAAGAAGAAAATTACCCTACGAAAAAGATACATGTATGTGTGTATCCTGGTATATCACTGTGCTTTTCCTCCTGCATATATGAACATGTTATATCTTAAATATGTTGGTGCACGCACTCCTATACGGTAGTCACTAATGCACACATATTCGGTCATATGCACAAACAAACACACACACCCACACACATACTCGTCCAAACAAACACGCTCACTTATTCATACAAACAATAACACAAACGCAGCTGATATGCATTACGGAGATATGCACCTACACATTCGCGGATGCGAGTACTCAGAAACGGCTGGTACGCACCCGCACCCATACATATCACACCGTGCCAAGCACGTACATACGCATGAACGAGATGATGCCATCAACCTTCAGCCACATTCCATTCATCCCAGACCTTAGCTTACGCACAAACAAATACCATCACCACCCGTATATACACGCATAACTGACACACACAGACATAAGACACCTACATCCACACAGTCATAAATCTTGTATACACACACACGCACACTCACCAGCCATGTAACCTGTCGGCGAGCAAATCCATTCAAAGTCCCTTCATAGGCCAGCCAGGCACCAAGGCATCGCTAACTTCCCGTCCAGCCGCGCAGTCTAAGATATTCTCCTTCTTTTCCTAATGAATCTGGTGTCGCTAAAATGTCCATCTCACTTCTAACAACGCTATGTAACCCGTCTTGACTAATAGCGTCCCAGTTATTGGGACTGAAAGAACTAGTTGTATTAAAAAATGCTGCGAAATTTAAGTTGCATGGGGCTCAAATAAACTGTTTTAAATAATAATATATGTAACTTCTACTAAATGTGTTGTGAGCCTTTTTATTTCGCTGTGTACACTCACTTGTGTGTGTGTATGTATGTGTGTGTGTATATGTATGTAGAAGGTTGAAAAGGAACACACGAGTTGATATATATGTATATGTCCGTGCATGCATGTATGCGTGTATGAGCATGTATATGTGCGTGTGTGTGTGCGTGCGGGTGTGTGAGAATATATGTACGTATGTAAATATTACAAGCTAAAAGAATTTAGGTAGAAAAATGACTAAATATATATTAAATACCGCATGAAATAAATTCATGGTTTACCGACAGTATCTTCGTATCAAGAAACGATAAGCTGTCGTTAACTGCGACCAACTCCGAATTAGGAGAGATAGATAATCTTAAGTGAGAAGAACTATCGTAAACTGATAAATCCCTAATGAAAAAGGTTCTGTTTTATTCTGGATGCAAAAGAATAGCTATTCTGCTTCGATAGGTGTGATTAGCAGAACAGTTGGTTTTCATTGACTCCAGTGGAATAAGATATAGGTATATTCAAGAAGAACATGAGTTATGTATAGCATTGTCTAAATATATAATTCGTTACATATATATTTATTTTTTTCCATAAATTTCTTTAACGTCCTTCTGCACATCTTTCATTGTTATTCCTTGTATCGATACGCTCTCCTATTTTCCCGAATGCCAACTATCTGCCTATTGTGCGACAGCTTGTTACCTTCTTTTTAGTTTTCGTTATACCTACCCTTCAATAGTTTTCTATATCTAGCTACATTTCTCTTACTCTAACTAACTATATTTCACTAACTCTCACTCTAACTACATTTATAGTCTTGTGTAATTAACATCATAAAAACAAAAATAACTCAGGTTGGAAAGTGTCATAAATTTTTACAAGTAAATCGGATATAATTATATGAAATACTATACAAAAAGAAATCTTGATTTATTGCCATATTTGCAACAAGAGAGAAAGTGGAAAATACGCCTGACTCAGTATAAAAGTTAGAGGCAGACTCAAGAAAAAACAAATATGCAGGAAAAACATACAAAATGAAGCAAAGTTATAGACAAAGTCAATAACTGAAAAGTATGGTGCTGTGAGGAAAACGGGAGAAATGCAAAACGAAACAAACGTATATATGTATACACTGAATATCTCTGAACTTTGCGACGAGTTTAAAATATAAGTTGTGTGATTTAAGCTGATAGAAAAGCTAATGTGCCTTTAGGGCATCAGGAAAAATTAAAAAAATGAAACAAGCCCAGAGGTATGAAGGAAGCATTCAACAAGTTCAGCAGTCAGTTAAATAAAGAACGAGTATCACGAGAACAGAAAGAGGAGGGCGTTGTGTCGCCTTTTGATTAGGAGAGAAGGAAAATCTATAGGAGACTGTAATGAAATATAGAGGAAGCGTGAGAGAGAAAGGATATCACAGAGAGTGAAGACAGAGCAGGTGGTAGAACAAATATGAGGGACTAACAGAAAGATAGAAACGGAGATAAATGTATAAATAGATAAAAAGATAGACAGAGAGAAAGCTAGATAGACAGATAGATAAAAGAAGGAAGGTTGGATAGAAGAATTCAATGATGGAAAGATAAATGAGCGCAAATAATGAAAGAAATTAGGCAGAACAGAATAGAATGTTGAATATCAAGAGGAAACTTTGAAATGTATTTAGAAGTAGAAAGCTATAGAGAGATAGCTATAAGGAAAAATAAAAGTACGTAAACAAGCTATCACACAATAAGCAGATCACTTGTAGTTGGGAAAATATGCGTCCGTACCGATACAATGAATAAGAATGAAAGATGGGACGCAGAAGGACGTCAAAGAAATTTATGGGGGAAACAAATATATATGAAACGAATAATATATTTAGACAATGCTATACATAATTCATTTGTAAATCTCAACAACACATTCAACTTATTTCACTGAGCCAGTAGAATCCATGGCTCCATCATAGATGCAATCAACATTATCTATTAAGGTGCCGTCGTTCAGTTTTTATCATATGATGGCGATACATATGTCGTTGAGAAATTAGCAGAATTACTACTGATAGTGCATTCGAATTACAACATGAAAGCAGCGGAAGAATTTTCCAAGCTCATCAAAAAATAAATGTACTGCAACATTAATTACTAATACAAATTAAGTATATTATATAGGTCTCCTAACTAATATTATACTGAGTTGAGTAAGCTGAAGAACTAGTGGGAGTACGTTACAAAGTGAATTAAACAGTTTCTGATTTCCCGTCAACCAAAACAAGGCACTAAGTGATGAAAGGGTGCGAACTTGAAATGACTTAGTGATTCCAAATATCTGTATGCACGGAGAGAAAACTCAGAGACAGTGATATAATAGTTGAATTGGGTGGTAGCAATGCACAGGACACTGGACACTTAAAAAAGCTAGAAACAGATTCAAATGAGTATATATCAAAATTGCGAAGTATGTCTTCTGTTAGTAGCAGTTATTAGAGAACGACGTATTATATGTAAATATACTATTATTAACGAAAACGTCCGGAGAATATATATATCATTATTGTGATATATTGTTATAGTTATTATTGTACTAACAGACTTCCATAATCGCTTTTTCTCCGTAACTTCCTAAGCCTTCTGGTACGTTTATAAATATTATATGTAGCATCAGAAGGTTTAAGTATATAAATGTAAAAATTGGCTGAAATTGATGGGTGAACGTTTGGCCCAGTCAATGTGCATGTAGTCGTGTAAGCGTTGATATGTGGGTTCGTTCCTAGATAGGTTATTTCATCATTTTTCAGTCAATTTGTTTATATACAAATGTCGCTTGGAATTGGAGAATATATATATTACGATACATTATTATTGCATTATATATATTCTTTGCTTTTATTCTTGTACTGGTTTCAGCCAGAAGCTGTGGTCATAATGAAGCACCGCCATTCAGTGTTTTGGGTCTCTTTTCGGTATTGCTTTTGGTCAAGAGTAACAAGATATCTGTAATTCTGGTTCTAAATGATCTAAGTAGCCATCCAGCTACTCGCATACACAGTGTTACCATCCTGGCAATAGGCACGTGGACTGTTGCATCAGCACTAATGTGGATTCTCAGGTCATGCAGCGATTCTAACTCTGGGATTGCACTGCCCTCTTGTCCTACACACACACACACACACACACACACACACACACACACATATATATATATATATATATATACACATAATAATATTAGGGATAGAAATCCAAATTTACAGGTAAAAACGCAATTACCTTCTTTTTAGCTTTTGTTATACCTACCCTTCTATAGTTTTCTATATCTAGCTGCATTTCACTTACTGTAACTAAGTATATTTCACTAACTCTAACTACATTTATAGTCTTGTGTACTTAACATCATAAAAACAAAAATAACTCGGTTGGAAAGTGTCATAAATTTTTACAAGAAAGTCGGATATAATTATATGAAATACTATACAAAAAGAAATCTTGATTTATTGCCATATATACAACAAGAGAGAAAGTAGAAAATACGACCGACTCAGTATAAAAGTTAGAGGCAGACTCAAGAAAAAGCAAATATGCAGGAGATGAGTTCATCAACTTTGGTTCTGTTCTCTAAATTATATATATATATATACAGGTACGTTCACAAACACACATATACAAGTAAATACTTGCAGATACCGCTTCTTCCTACTTCTACTCCGAACACGCGACCGATTTCCTGCCCACAACGCGGTCGATTTCTTGTCCAGCATGCGGTCGAAACACCATGTGATATTTTGCAGGTAACGTTTGCCGCTGATACACCAACATCAAACTGCAGCACCGCGAGACCTCCCTCGGCCAATCGCAGCCCACCTTACAGTAATGACAATGAACTTCACTCGTTCAAATTCAAAATGGCTGAAGATTAGCATCACGCTTGAAACTAGAAGTACCAACGAATTTGAATCAAACTGTTATGATTCATACATGTAACTCCAAATAAGTGTGTTGAGCGCCCTTCTTTCGTTTGTCTATTCACATGTGTGTGTGTATATATATATATATACATATATAATATACTGCTTTATTTAGAGATAGCTAATATCAACAATACTCTCAAATGAAATACAGTCTGGAGTTGTAGTGTTCCAATTGAGCTAAATTCCAATTAATGTGGAAGAATATACATATATATTGGATTTTGTACTTGGTTATTGGTTATGTTCCTCTAGCTTTCCGCTTACTTTGCCTCCATTCCAATTACTAAACGGTATATATATATATATATATATATATATATATATATATATATATGTATGTATATCTTCAATGATGGTATTTTCTGTTGGATTCAATGTGTGTACGGTTTTTCGATCAGACGAGCGTGCTACTCACAGATGTAATGTATTCCAAAAGCACGTGTACACTAGGCTGATGATTTTTTTCAAGTCGAGTAAGGCCAAGGTACCTTAAGGTGAACTTTATGGTATAATGTCAAAAGATCATAATCATTTCTTTCTTTGACTCAAAACTCTCACCCACCGATGACAATATATTTGACGACACTTTTACTACGGACATGCATATATTGTTCAAGTAATAAGACATACTTTTATGCATTGTTAACGTAATAAGTGCGGCCTAATATAGGAGCAGTTTTCAACGATCCTTGTTGGTTAAAACTACTTGCAGATTAAATTTTTCAGAAGATCTGTAATCTAATTCCTCCATTACTTTTACTGAACATCTTGAATTACCGATTCTTCTAGATTCCAATTAACTTTCAAACATTTGCTTGCTTTAGTATATCCAGAAACTGCTGCTGAAAGTTTCTGGTAGGCCATGCTCTCAAACCTTTGGTCACAAAACCACATTTCCATCCAGTTTCCGCTGATAAAACAGCACACATTGTAGAGTTTTTCTCTACTTTCTGGTAGAAGCATTATGTGAGAAGGCCAAGGTTGCTCGGGAATTCTAACATACATCGCTAAGTCTAGGAAGTTTTCTAACTTATTTTCTGGGAAAATGCTTTGTTGCTAATAAAATCGGAGAGCATGACCAAATTAAAATAAAAACTTAAGGTTATCTCTCGAACCTGGATTTTCATCCATTTGAAGTTTTGCTTTGCCTTGTTTCTATTCTGCCACCAAATCTTATCTAATCGCCTATGAATGGATATATTTGACGATGCAGTTTTTTCTTTCAGTTTATAATCAATCACATGTTTTAGGAGGCGGTCTAACACGTTATGTTGGCAACCAATGTATTGAGGTGCAGGATATCCACGCTTTACAAATTCGTCTTGAAGTTCAATGACCACTCTACTATGTTATCCTGTATTTACACTACATCTGTCTGCGATGATCCGATTGATTGCTGGCCACAGTTCATAATCATCATAAACTTCCTTTAGCTCTTGTAAAATTGTATCTTCTCTACCATTCTTCAGAGTTAGTGCTGCTAATCTAATTTCTCTTGTATCGTTGTTCTCTACAATAACTTGTCTTTCTTTACCATTCATAGCCTTTCCATCAAAATGGAGCACCCACTGATCATTTTTTAAAGTTTCTTTCAGTTCTTGTTTCATCTTTTCGACCTCTCTCAAAGTAGCTTCATACACTCCTGAATATGACGGAGTGGGGGAAGTACTCCTCTCAGCTGTTTGCAGACGTTGGCTGCTTTATGACTGCTAAAATTCTATTTTTTCAGCAAGTTCATTGCTTTCTGAGTTGAGTGATATTGTTTAGAGGTTCTAGCTTGTTCGTGTATTGGAAATCTGATTTCATCTGCAGAATCAAAAGTAGGGGTTTCTGATGATGATGATGACGATGATGATGTATCTGCAATAAGTTGGATACATATTAGTGACATCAATGCATGCAAAATAATTTTTGTAATGTTTGAGAATTTTTTAGGCACATTGCTTTATCTGCTTCAGCATATGGGAGAAACGTTTGTGAAGTTAAAGCTGACACTCTTGACGAGGAAGGTGATCACTTTGAAGGATGAATCATAGCTTACCGAGATGTGGTGTAGCCAGTTATACCACCACTTTGAATTTGTGTGCTGTAAAAGTCTTTGTTTTTTAACCAGCTGCCATGTTGATTAGTAATGTCAACTAAATCATCAAAATTTTGATCTGGTTTCGGACATTTCAAATGGGTATCGTACTTTGTCAACAGAATATTTACTTTTCTTGCAATATACTTTAATGTTATACACGGAAAACACTATTTTTTCTCATAGATTTTCTAGCTCCTGAGCAATGAGCTGATTTCTTGCTTGTCTGGATTTTTTAACTTTTGCTAATGCCTTATACCTTCCAAAGATGCTGCATTTTCTGGAGATACTAGTTAGTTCAGACAACTCATGTTACACGCTCGGTATTATTCTTCGCTTTTTAACAGACTTTTCTAAGATAATTATATATTTTTGCCACTTTTTCTTGTTTGCTTCAACTGCTTGACTTGACTGCTTGAATGACATGATTTATGTTTTTATTTCACTCATTAAAGCAATATATTTCAATATCTGTAATAGAAAGAATAATGCATTCATGGATTATCTCAACAACAAACAATACTACTCAAGATGTGAAACAACTTTTACTACTGTATATATCGTTATTGGCATTTGACCAGGAAGTAACTTCAGCCATAAATCTAATAAAATAGTGTGAAGCACTAATGCTGAGCGTAATGTGAGTTTGACTAAAGCAATGCAAGTGCGACGCATTTGAAAATAGAAATATTACTTGACGGGGGAGGTTTTTGAAAGTTAAAAAACGAACTGTTAGTCACTGTTTTCTCATCATTTCTCCTAGCAAGTAACCCTTGCCATGTTCAATTTCAGAAAAATTTAAAATGTCATTCCTCTAGTGTACACACGGCATAACTCACACGCAAAATGGTCTGACACGTCGTGACAAAACTTAATTCCGTTTATTTTCTCCCTGACATATATCTAAATATCCTACAGAATCTCTGAATTTCTAAGGACTCTATTTTCACTTGCAAGCATTTAGACGTGCCGAGACTCGGAGAGGACACATTCCCAGCATAATACGCAGCAGTAATGAAGCTAGGATCTTATGGATGTGAGGAAAAATCCTCTATCTATCTATCTATCTATCTATCTATCTATCTATCTATCTATCTATCTATCTATCTATCTATCTATCTACTTATTTATTTATCAATCTACATATGTTGATACATTGATACATACTCATATATATATATATATATATATATATATATATATATATATATATATATATATATATATATACACATATACATGTATTCATACATAATTGGTACACACACACACACATGCATATACATGTATTTATATGCGCATATTTTGTTAGTATACCTCTGTATCAGTACTTAGAATTATACTTAAGAATGCACGCAGTGTTGTTGTTAGTATTGGTGAAGTTCTATGGGAAGCGTTTGAGCATACTAATGAGGCGATTATGTGATAGCATATATGCGAGAGTTTGGATGATTGTTACAAAATTGCTTGTTGGTGGATGCAGGCAGATATATAAGGTGTAGAGTTTTATTAACCTAAAAAGCTATTATCAAAAGTGGAAGAGTTTTATGAAAGATGATATTATAAATAACAAAGTAAAACAATGACAAGTAAAAAAAATAGATGTCATAAAGAAAACTCTGAAGTCATTGTGCAAAAACAAATGTGTGTGTGTTTATACATACATACATACATACATATATACATATATACATGTATACACACACACACACATATGTATATATATATATATATATATACACACACACACATATATGTATATATATATATATACACACACACACACACATACACATATATGTTTACATGTTTCTGAATGGTTGTGTATGGATGTGTGTATATAAGTCTGTTTGTTTGTGTGTGTGTGTTATCTATATAGCTAATCGTCTCGTGTCATATGATCACTGAAATAATGAAGCTAAAATAATTACAGGTTATGAAAACATTAGCCTGTGTCATTTCTCTAATAAACAAAGGATTTACCATTTCATCTGATAGTTATCTACTTCTCAATTATTATAGAGGAAAGTTAACATCAGCTGCATTAAGAAATGGTCAATGTATGCATATAAATACTAATTAAAAGTTCATTCGGGGTCACATACGAAAGTCGAAATTCTTTTTCAATGTGTCTCGCGAAAATTAATGTGTTGGTGATATAATTTCTGTCACACATTTCGGAAAGTAGAAAAGTAGAAAACGGTACTTATAATAGGGATTTATATTTAAGTAATGATGTGATTTTGATTTAAAAGATAATCTTTTAATATCTTTTAGTCATTATATATGACGACATGATGTAGTAATGTTACCTCGAAATTAAGTAGCACGCGAAAGGATTACAAATTTAAATGGCAGAACCCAGTGATGACCCATGTCAGGAAAAGACAGAAAAACCTTTTTCATAACGCTTTGAAAATTAAATAAAATGGTGTTGTGGCATGCAGACCTACGTCAATTGGAAAGTTCAATAAAATGTAGTTGTTAGTTGTTAAGCCTAATGTCAGTTCTCATAGATTAAGCCTAATTCTCGTGTGTCTTTTTATGAGGTCAGTGGCTCAAAAGTGGTATTATTAGCAGATCTAGAAACCATGTAACACTGGATCATTTTTCATCTCTGGTAAGTTTAAGTGGGAAAGCAAATGTTCAGTCATTAATATTGGGTTATATTTTGCGTGGCAGTTGTAGAATTGAACTAAATTTTAGAGGCTACCTTCTGAATCTTCAGACCTCACCGTCAAATTTACTTGTATTTATAGTTTTTGGAGCTCTGGAATGCTGGCTTTCACATTGTGACCGAAAATATAAATATGAATATTGTTTTATTTATATTAAGTCTCAAACTGAAAGCATTCCTTTGATACAAATGCTTCGTTTGAAGATATGCTCTCATATAACTACAAGGGCCATGTCGTAAGCAATGCAAAAACGGGCATAGCTTTTTTTCATTGACTTATATAGGCTATTCCCTCTGCCTGCACCACAATTTTGGAATACATGGGGCCCATTTCTCTGATTCAGGCCTATAGCATCCCAAACCATAATGTTTTGACCACCCACACGTCTCTCTCCATGACAGATGCGTCTCTGTGGCATTCACTCCCTCCTACACCACAAACTCACATTAACATCCGACGTGGAAATGTAATACTGGCTCTCCTCAGAGAAGACTATCGACCCCCATTGTTGATGCCGCCAATGTCGGTGCTGTGTAAATGCTGAAGTAACTCTACATACGAAGGTATGTATATTCTTTTGCAATGTTTCAATTTCATCACAGAGGGACAAGAGACATGAATATAGAAAACAAAGAACCAGAGAGGTATGTTGATACAAGATAAAGCCTTCATTTATTGAAATAATCTGCGCTTCGAGGAAGGAAGTATGATGTAAAAGTCTCATCAAAATATTACCCGTTATTTGAATACATATATGTGATATGTATATGTATAAACATACACGCACGCACATACGCGCGCGCACACACATACAGACACGCACACACACAATATATATTTATAGAAATATATATAGATTGATAGATAGATAAGAAAGATATGTATATATGTATGTATGTTTATATATATGTGCATGTATATATATATACATGTGTGTGTATGTATATAGTTGCAATTAACAAAGGAAAAAGAAGCAAAGCAAAAGGCGAAGACGGGCATGTTAACAACAAACAGATGTATTACTTCAACGCTCGGGAAGTGAGAAAGTCTTTTACGTTTCGAGCCTACGTTCTTGAATAGAAAGGAAGACGGAAATAAACGGAGAGGAAATAAAAATAGCATCAGTGGCTAGCGATCAATCATGGCGAATGATATATATATAAAATCCGGATACGTTCGTGCTGCTGGTCGAGGTGAGAGGGATAACTCCCTTGGCAAACAGGACACAGTCGTGTGTCGATAAGCCAGCTGGAGGAGATGTCCTCCTGGGGCTAAAAGCAACAGTAACATCCACCCCTAGGGGTCAGCCACACTTAAGTGGCAATATACTACACTTTATCGTGCAGTTACTGTTAATACTTCATATAGAGAATTAACATTGCTTGTTTTCACCTTTTCAATATCAGTGAAGAATGTCACTGGAAAAGAAGATATAAGGTTTGCCAGATTTGTCTCTCTCACCAAGGTCATCAGCTGTCGAACGCCGACGAAGGGAAATAACCCTGAAATCCGGATACGTTCGTGCTGCTGGTCGAGGTGAGAGGGATAACTCCCTTGGCAAACAGGACACAGTCGTGTGTCGATAAGCCAGCTGGAGGAGATGTCCTCCTGGGGCTAAAAGCAACAGTAACATCCACCCCTAGGGGTCAGCCACACTTAAGTGGCAATATACTACACTTTATATATATATATATATATATATATATATATATATATATATATATATATATATATATATATATATATATATATGTATATATATATATATATATATATATATATATATATATATATATATTTATAAACTGAACCTCAAGAGAAACGCGTGTTGTGTGTGTGAAATATTTATCAATTTAATTATGTCAGAGCTAAATTTTGATGAATGTGATAAAATCAATTTCTTAGATGTATTTTGACCACAGTCTATGTGTCGTTGTCACGTGTTCTGGTAGTGGGCGGATCCAGCACATCGAAATTGTAGGGCGTGACATATTCAATACCGTGTATGCCCTCCCTGGGTTTTCAAAACGGTATTACACCGTCTTTGGTTCAGCCGTCTCTGGATTTCATCCTACACGTGTTCAATTGGGTTCAAATCCGGGCTGAGAGCCGGCCACGGCATGTTTCTGATGTTGTGCTGACGCACGAAATCCATGGTGACCCTGGCCGTGTGGGGCGGAGCATTGACCTGCTGGAACATATGGCTATGATGACGCGTAAAGAAGGACACGATGTGAGGTCTTAGGATCTGGTCAACTCAGCGCTGCGCTTTGATACCATTCCCTTTGCCTGCACCACGATTTTGGAACACATGGGGCCAAACCATGATGTTTTGGTCACTCTCACGCATCTCTCTCAATGACACATTCGTCTCTGTAGCATTCACCCCCTACTACGTCACACACTCACTCTGCCATTCGAGGTGGAAACGCAGTACTGGCTCTCGTCATAGAAGACTATCGACCTCCATTGTTGATGCCGTCAATGTCGATGCTGTGTAGCCCACTGTAGTCGTGCCTGACGGTGGCGGGAGTTGATGACAAGCCCCCGAGCAGGACGACGGCAAGACAGGTTGTTGGCGGCCAGTACCATGCCGTCGCTGATGGGTGGCTGTCACGCTGGCCGGTCTGAAGCGATGATAGAGATGTTGCTGGTCGATGAAGCGGTCCTGCCTGGTCGTGGTCACCCGGAGTGCCCTCTGCGGGCACGGTTTGCAGTTCTGTTGGTGCTGCTGTATCTCTTTCGCAGGCGATAGATAGTGCCGACATGGACATTATAAGCTTTTGCAAGAACCAGGGCACGCTGACCTGTTTGCAATCCTCCGGTAGCTTGTTTCCTGTGCGCTGCTGACAATCGTGTCATACACGATACGTCCAAATTACGAATGAATTCTTTATTGCCCACAATGGACTAAATATAGAGGGGACTGTACAAATACAGACAGGACAGTACAAACAAAAGACACAAATGTGTGTGTGTGTAGGGGTGGGTGGGGTGCAAATGAAAAAAGATAAGAGATAATTAATGTAGGTGTGAAATGACAGCCACTCGAACCACACACTCCGAGTGATGTCATTGTAACTCATTTTCAGTCTATTTACCACATTTAAAAGTATTTTTATATTTCTCTTATATATATATATATGTATATATATAAAACGAGAGAGAGAGAGAGAGAAGGAGAGAGATACATAGATAGAGAGGGATAGATAGATAGATAGATAGATAGAGAGAGAGAGAGATAGAGACAGAGAAAGGGAGAGAGAGAAGAACAGCTCGATATTAACATACAGCTAGATACTAACAAATGTATCATAAATATTCATTTTCAGATGAAAATGAATATTTATGATACATTTCACTAAATTTCTATGAAGTTTGCATGATAGCTCTTCTTAAGCAGTCCAATTTAACCTATATTTTGAAATAGCTTTCTAAATAAGACTTGTGGGAATTTTTTCTAACTTTATATATCCTGCTGATTTTCAAATTACAATTCCTATTTGAATTTCTTTGTAATTACAACAGAAAAAAAATGTTTGTGGTATATTCCATGACTCAAATCACTGTATCTCATTTTCTTTCCTTCAATGTTGATTAAAGTATATTTATTATTTACAAATAAACAAATCTAACTACATAACTAGTCATGTTAACCAGAAATGTGATATAATTATGATACAGAAGTCTCATCCGAAACAAAATTCAAGTTCAGTTGTAGAATCTGAAAATAGAAAATTTAATAAAGATTTCTTTGCAATTAGGCGCAGGAGTGGCTGTGTGGTAAGTTGCTTGCCTACCAACCACATGGTTCCGGGTTCAGTCCCATTGCGTGGCACCTTGGGCAAGTGTCTTCTACTATAGCTTCGGGCCGACCAAAGCCTTGTGAGTGAATTTGGTAGACGGAAACTGAAAAAAAACCCGTCGTATATATGTATATGTATATATATGTATTTGTGTGTTTGTGTGTCTGTGTTTGTCCCCCCAACATCGCTTGACAACCGATGCTGGTGTGTTTACGTCCCCGTAACATTAGCGGTTCGGCAAGGAGACCGATAGAATAAGTACTAGGCTCACAAAGAATAAGTCCTGGGGTCGATTTGCTGGACTAAAAGCAGTGCTCTAGCATGGCCGCAGTCAAATGACTAAAACAAGTAAAAAGAGTGAAAAAGAGTAATTCATATCATAACTCAATTTCTTCGATGTGGTAATCAGGATTACTACATTATTCAACAATGCACATTATATTAAATTTCTATTGTTATAACTTTCAGTATTATTATATATATTAATATATAAGCGCACGCGTGGCTAAGTGGTAAATAGCTTGCTTACCAACCACATGGTTCCAGGTTTAGTCCCACAGCTTGGCACCTTGGGCAAGTGTCTTCTACTGTAGCCTCGAACCGACCAAAGCCTAGTGAGTGGATTTGGTAGACGGAAACTGAAAGAAGACCGTCGTATATATATGTGTGTGTGTGTGTGTGTGTGTGTGTGTGTGTGTGTGTGTGTGTGTGTGTGTTCTGTGTCTTTGTTTGTACCCCACCCCCCCATCGCTTGATAACCGATGTAGACGGGTTTACGTCCCCGTAACTTAGCGGTGCTCCAGCATGGCCGCAGTCAAATGACTGAAACAAATAAAAAATATGTTTAAATTTAATAAATAAATATAAAACAAAATAATTTACAGATAAAATTTTAAAGCAAAAATATATCTCGGGCCATATAATAAATAGCAGAAATGCAGATATATGACTTCAGTTGTTACTTACAATGAGGAACCAATACAGTTAGATAAAATATATACAATTGCACACACACAAACACACCCATAATCACACAGACCTCCCCCCACACACAGACGAATACAGACACACTTACGTTCATACACACATATGTATATATACGCAGTGATTATTGTATGGGTATTTGACTTATAACCAAACGATTTTATGGAAACTATCCGACGTTGGTGGAACTGTGAAAAATTTTGCATATAAGAAGGTTATAGAAACGTTGAAAATTATTCAGTCAGCATTATTATCTATCAATCATAACCTTGTAAATTATAACCATTACCATTCATTATGGCTTAGAATCGATTATGATTGATCGTCGAGAGATATAAATATCTTTTATGGAAACAAATAAATCATATCTAACAATACAGCAATTGTTCAGCCACTCATCTACAGATGTTTTACTACAAGGCACTCTTATACATGTATTTTGAGAGAAATCGAAGTTTTTGGTTTAAAGCTATTGATCCTACATTTCATTGTCTAGATAATAATTATAATAATGAGTTTTAAATTTTTAATTATTTTTAAAATTTCAATGGGTTTTTTTTTCACTCTAATCAATGCCATTGACTGTAGGCTTTCATTCCATTGTAGAATTATTCTAACTTAAAACAGTTTCATGGCATTCTTATGGTTTAACCACATCATCAGTAATGATCTAATTGTAATGAGAACATTTCACATGCCAGAAAAGACCAGTTAGGTTTATTGTTCTTTCATCATTTACGAGGTTTATCATTGAATGAGGAAAAATGTTTTCTAGCATCTTAAAAGCTTTAACTTTATTAACTTTTGTGCCGTGACGTTAAAGGAATCATAGAAAAGAATTGTTCGTAGGTGGACTCTGTTTAATAAATATATTCTCAGCAGTTGAATGAGGATATATGTTCTTGACAGGTAGGCAAACTGATATTCGTAGTATTACAAATGATGTCTAACTAAATCTGTAAGACATTATGGACCAAAAAATATCCACTCATCAAATACACTTTTATCATTTCACTTGCTCATTCCTTTTTTTGTTTCAGCAAATTCATAAAATTTCAAGTCAAGCCAGAACCAAGAAAATATTTTTTTATAAAGTACCGAACTTTAACAATTATTTCCAACTGTTTATCATTATAGTGAGTTGTGTATAATAAAAACTATAAATGTTTTAATGCTTAAGTACGTGGTCTGATGAATAAGTATCTGGATTGTTGCCATAGTAATGAGGCTAAAGCATGGAAAGTGACGTTGTTTGGCACAGATTGATCTTGAATTCTGCTGTGTATGCGCACTAAGTTTTAACATTCTAGCTCACTTCTGCTGTTTATAGTAGTGCTTGGAAGGGACGTGTGAAGCGTGTGATCGTCGCATTTACAATGACAGACAAAGTTGAGCAGAGAATCTGCATCAAATTTTGCCAACAGCTTGGTGATACCTGTTCAGATGCCAATGCAAAATTTTGAAAAATATTTCATCATCGTTCTTTACACAATCAAGGAGATCATGTGCAACTGAAACCCGAGTGTCGTTTTGGTCAGCTGAAAACAGTTTTGGCACAAACTTGGCAGACACGCGTCTCATACCCAAATCTTCAGTGATAATGGACTGAACCGAACTGTAACTAATCTATATCCTCTGATAACTCACGGATGGTCATTTGACGATTTCCCTTCACAGCTGCACGCACATGTACGAGGTTTTTTTCAGTTCTGCTGGTTGCCGATCTCCCAGAACGTTCGTCAATGTCGACATTTTTTCATTCATGTTGAAAGCATCTGAACCACTCGTACACTTGTGTACGGCTCATACACTCCTCTCCATACACATTCTGCAAATTTGCGTAGGCGTCTGAGCAGGTATTGCCGTGACAACTTTCTCTGTCATGGTCAATGTAACGATCGCACGCTACACACCTTCATTCCAAGCACTGCTGTAAGCTGAAGAAGTAATCTTGAACGTTAAAACTTAGTTCGCATGCACAACTGAGTTCAAAGTCAATCTGTGCCAGGCGGCTTCATTCTGTGTGCCTTAGCTTCGTTAGTATGCCTCAGTCTGGATACTTATTGATCAGACCTCATATTATTATCTTAAACGAATTTGTTAACAAAAGCAGAGAATGTCGAGATTGGGACAGAATATCACCTGACGTCAATAGCTTTCTCAAAAGTATTACTTCTCTAAACAATTGGTTCTCAACTATTATATTTTATCTCAGTTTTACTCTACTAGAGTCCCATAAGCAATTAATGTCTAAAAAATCCTATTGTTCTTTTCATAAATAAATATTATAAGGAACCATATTCTTTAATTTTTTGATGGTTTCAGCCATAGGACTGCGCCCATGCTGGAGCAACACCTTAACTTATTTTCTACCGGATTTGTGTTGCTTTATGGCAGGAAGTTGATCTATGATTGAGTTTGTAGCAGCCGATCTCCCCTGCTGTATCTTTGAACGGTTGGTTGGACCGGTATCGTCCCTATGCGTTTATCCAATATTTTGTTGAATGTTCCAGGGTAAGGAGCTGAATATCAGACTGGTACAATAGCGTGTTTTTGTTCGTGATTTCCAAGGTGATATATTTGGAAGCTGACAGTATCCACCAGTTCGTACTTGAAAGATTTCTCTAATGCCGAGGTTTAGAACATGCCCCTGCAGGATATTCCACACTTTCTTCGGCGTTTAGAAAAGTTGAGACGAAGAGCTTTGATGCGTTCTCAGCAATTAAGATAGTCAACCAAATATATTTTACTCGTGAACGTTCTTTTTAAGCTTTCAATTTCTTCTATGAGCCCAGAAGAGTCAGAACTCCAAAGCTGTGAGAAGTAATCTAATCTGTTCAGAACTAGGGTTTTCCACAGCATTAGCATAACTACAAGTAAACTTGTCACGAAGGTTCGTAGGATTCAACCTATGAAATGTCTGCATTTATGGGTCAGTTTGTTGATGTGGCTGGTTAAAGATTCATCATTTGACACAATTAGTCCCAAGTCCCGTATGTCAGCAGCGCTCTGAATCATTGTGTTATCTAGTATCAAATATTGTGAGTGGTATATATTCTCTCCAAGAAGGCGCATGGCTCGATAGTTAGAGAAGCGAGCTTACGATCGTGAGATTGTGAGTTCGATTCCCGGACCGGGCTGCGTGTTATGGTCTTTAGCATGACACTTTATTTCACGTTGCACTAGTTCACTCAGCTGTACAAATGAGTTGCCTTTCCTTTGGAGAACATCGGTGGCGTGGAGAGAGGAGGCTGGTATGCATGGGTGACTGCTGGTCTTCTATAAACAAACTTGCCCGGACTTCTACCAACTCGCCATCTTAACGTGTAATGTAACACTCATTTCTTTAAAAGCTGTTTATAATGATTATTTTTAGTTGGGGGTGTCACATAATTGATGGAATCAACTCTAGAATATTATTTGCAATCATTAAAATTTAGTAACCATTAAAAGTAAAAACAAAATCTACCTTGATGTGTTTGGCGTTAATAAAGTAGAGATTCCAATCGTTTCTTCTTTTGGTGAATTTTCGTGCTTCGTAAAGTAATTTTTGCTTCATTTGACTACAGAAAGGAAGCCTATTTATTTTAGGAAACGGAATGCAATAGAAAACATGCTGCTGTGTTATATTGGTTGCAACATATTTAGTTTTTGACCATTGTTCTATATGTAGTTTTCTACAAAATGAAACTGAATTACGGCTGATGATAGAATAACATATTCGACATTTACACCAAGAATCTCGACTCTAGTTGAGTTCTTTATAAATAATACTGCTAAGTAGCTAAATTCGATGTTCTCACCTGAAACATAAAATAGACTACATAATCTCGATGATACTATATATAGTCTTCGATCATATTCTTTCAAGTAATGGTTCTGAACCGTTTACTTTCAATGTGCCAGGTTACACAATTAGCTTCTATAGAAATGCTGATTCACATGAAGCTTTGCCAAATGACTACAGAAATAGACACTCACACACACGCGCGCGGGAACGCCCACATATATACACATTCACACACACAACATACACCCACATACGCACACCCATATACGTACACACATATTCATGTATATATATATGGATACATAAATTTCTGATTAATCTTACGTGCGGAATCTCGTCAGACGAAATTGATATACAATTTCATAGAAAAGTTTAATCTTTCGAATGAATACTACCTGCGTCTTTTTTAGGAGTAAAATATAGTCGAATAAACTAATTAAATAATGTAAATATTACCTTGTCTTTGTATGACGAAATGTAAATGTGCGAAGTTAATATACGAAGACGCTGGGAAACATATCCTCAATATGTTTTCATTTCGCTTTTCTTTATTGACCAAAAGAAATTTTGAATAAACTAAAGCATTAATTTAACAGAAATGGCAAATTGCCATACAAAGATATAACATTCTGTGCGTGTTAAAGTCAAGCTCCCACGGATTTTACTTTGCTGTCATCTCACCGGAGTCATTTCATATAACCTATTAGAAAACGTTGGTTACGACTTCACTGATCATCGTTTGGCAAATGTTAGCATGAACCCACACAGCAAATAATATGAAAAGAATAACATTATTAGGTTACTTCACTGCAAATAGTTTACTAATAATTATATACACAAAGTTTGTTTTGGTTTGTGCATATAGTAACTTGTTCCTTTGTAGATTTGTAAATGCTCACAACTTCTTGATTTATAAAATAAGAAATAGATCGTTATTAACACATATTTACGAACAGCAAACTGTCTATAATCTGGAAAACTTACTGCGTATTACAAAGTATCCATTCATGTTCGAGCTCAATTCGCCGTAAAAGTTAAACTATTGAAACAAAACTTTCATTTACGGTTCACATACATGGAGAATGTGATTACACTCTCTCATCGGGCACTTGGATAGCGCCTTGATCACCTCCGCAGCTGTGATCGGCTCTCCACAGCACTCAGCCTCTCGTGCCGAGAGACGCAGGCCACCGGCGAGAAAGTCTCATAGGGCCTCACATAGTGTAGCATCCCGCTCCTTCCGAACAACTCGGTGATGTGCTTGTAAAGTATCTCACACATCTCATCCTGTCCTTTTACCAAACGTCCATTTTCGTCAATCAAAGACCTGATTATAGCATCGTTGCCACGCTGGGTCTGTACCGTACGGGCCCACCCAGCAACATTAATTCCTTCGTGGCCCAATGCACATACTTTAGCATCCCTCATGTTTGATATTGAGGTGACGGTCCAAGGCCGTTCTCGCTGCTAAAATTTGGGATGCAGAGCCCAATCTAAACGCCTCTTCTAAAGCCTTAAGTAGGTTCCCTTCTAACCTAGCCATACCTCAGTTTAGGTGACGGCAAATCACAACCGGTTGTTTACCACGGTGCTAGTTAATGCTCTTTTCACTAACTCCTCAATCCGGTTACAGTATGCCTCACAAGCCAAAATAGACTTGTTCAGCTTCCAGTAGCCGGATCCCTGTCGATAGGCACTATTTATGTTCAGCCTACACTTAACCATTTTATGGTGTAGTGTGACTTGAACAAACTGTGGACAGCTAAAGCTAGACGTATCTCTAACCTTTATAACTATCCTGTCTAAGTAAGACTTGAGCTTCCCGTCGCCATTCCTCCAAGTCCATACTGGGACGCTCAAGTACTCAAGTCTGTAACGATCTGCCAGCTGAAAACGCTTAAGCTGATCGATGAGGCGTGAGCTAACACTCCTACCAGTCGAGCAACAACTATCTAGGCGTGCATCGAGTATAGTATTGTAGTCTCCTAACACGACTAATGTCTTGGAGGTCACGAGAAAGTTCTCTAGGCGCCGATAGAAATCGGTTTGCTGCCTTCTTTCACAAGGCGCGTAAATTCCGATCAACCTGAAGGCCTTGTTGCTGTATGTCACGTCAAGGACGACCAGCCCACTTTCAGTGTCCACAAAGACTGCAGAGTGAAGCCTTTTTCGGACCAGGACTATTATACCCCCTCGTCTGGCCAGGAGACATGATTTTCTCGTAGCCATTCAGGAAATCTGAGAAGGTTTGTAGCCTATGTAGCTTGGTCTCTGTAACAACCATCACATGTATATCATGTGATCTGAGGTCGTCGAAGAAACATGCTTGCTTCCACTTCGAGCTCATACCACGCACATTTAAACAACCAAGATTAGGAGTTGACATTTTGAGGAACAGTAAAGGTTCTACTTACTTTTCTTTGGCGATGAGGGGGCCGGCCTCACGTCTCTTTAGGGGGGTCCCTCTTTTCTTCTCTTTCCTGAGGTATTTTGGTACGTCTTTTAACCTAGAGATGGCTTTTGGGTGTCTCTCCTTCAGTTGTTTAGATAATATTTCGCCTATCCAGGCACATTGTCTAGGATTGTCCTTGTGCTTTGGATATAATATTGTAGTGCGGAGTGGCGCTGTCACATCATTTGTGCATTCGTCCTTTGGGTCGAACTCGACCAAAAATCGTCTTTCACCTGGTTTTTCTGGAAGGTTGGGCGTTTTTATTTTTTAATGTTTGAGTTGATGTATTTTCCGTTTTTGTTGAGGATGCGGACGGGGATTGTGTTAACATTCTTTTGGTCGGGCCTTGAATAACAGTGTACTCCTCCTCGACAGCCTCTATGGTGTCATCTAGGGGAGTTTTCACTTTTACTGTCAGGTGTCGTCGACGTTGAGGGGTTGGGTATTTTTGTTGTTGTCGGGACTGATGTGTGCGTGGATTGGAGCTTTCGGAATACTTGTTTGGGAACTTGTGTGGGCACCACAGTTAGGGGAGTGGATGTCTTTGCTAGTGTAAGGGCTGGTGTGTGCATGGGTTTGGGAGCGGTTTTTTGGGTTTGTGAAGGGTCATGCGTATGTGTATTCACAGAAGTTTGGGCCTTTACATTATTTTCCTTTTTTCCCGCGTCGCAGTCAACCCTTATGTGACCTTTTCGGCCATATTTAAAACATCTGGGTTTTTTCCCCTCCACATGAATTTTGAGGGCCACGTATTCACCCACGAGCACTCTGTCGGGAATCCTTTCTTGGTCTTTTGGTGCCGCTTGAATGATGGCCGCGATGCTCTCTCGAGCCAATTTTGGGGGGCAGAGAATGTTACTTGTAGGATATTAATTTTATCTTCCCTGTTAAATAACAGGGTGGCCATCATCCACGCAGCATCAACATCCGGCAACACCTCTGTCACGCTGACACACATCTTCCCATTGAAAACCGGAAGGAGACTGTTAGCGATCATCCATTCATATAAGAGGCAATTCTTTTTCTTTAATTTTATTCCTTTAACGGTTCCAGTTGTCGGACTGAGGCCATGCTGGAGCATCACCTTGAATGATATAATTTCAGTTATGTTGTCGCTTTATGGTTGGAAGTTGGTCTTTGGTTGAGTTTATAACAGCTGATCTTACATGAATGTATCCTTGAATGGTTGTCTGATCCGGTATCGTCGTTAGGAATTTATTTGTCCAATGTTTTTTTTTAATGTTTCAGTAGATTCCTTTCATATTTCTGATTTCTTTGGATAGGCAGTTAAATAGTTGAGGGCCTTTAAATATCAGACTGGTACAGTAGATTGCTTTGCTCGTGATTTACGAGGTGGCATATATAGAAGCTGACAATATCTACCGATGCCGTGGTTTGGAATATGCCCGCTAGGATTTTCCATACTTATATTATAGTATATCCCTTTCTTTGGCGTTCAAGAGGGTAGATACGCAGAACTTCCACTAATTAAGACATTTAACCGAAGATTCATTTTAACCCTTTAATTTCTTCTATGTCACCAGGTAAATTAAGAGACTAAAACTGTGAGCAGTAATCTAATCTGTCCTGTTCAGAGCTAGGGTTTTCCGTAGTGTTAGCATAACTATTGGTTTTCTTGTTCCGAGGGCTCGTAGGCTCCATCCTATGAGATGTCTGCGTTTAAGCGTCAGTTTGGTGATTTGGCTGATGAAAGGTTCATCGTTTGACGTGATTACCCCTAGTCCCGTATGTCATTAGCGCTTTGAATCTGGTGTTAAATATCGCAGTTGATGTGTACTCCCCCCTTAATAAAGAACCTGAAATTTTGGTGTATTAAATTTCATAGTATTTTATCTGCCCATTGATAAATGAAATTTAGTACATTTTGGAGTGAGACAGTATCTTCTGGAATCTGGAGAGCGATCGATATTTCTGTGTCCTCGGCGTAAGTATTTATGTTGGCCGAGTGCACGTGTGACCATATACCTGACATGGTATAAGATCACTAATAATAATGGGCCCAGAACCGTATCCTGAGGTATGCCACTTATCATAGCTGACTTAACAAAGACAAAACCATTTGTAACTACTGAATGACTTCTACGGCATAGGAAGCCAAAGAACCATTCTCCAATTTTTCCTGTCATACCAAATTTTCTTAACTTATGACATGATTCCATGATTAATTTGGCAAACGCCTTTGCATAATCAAGGTATACGCTTCCAGTGTCCTGTTCTCTCAAGAGATTATTGAGAATAGTGTTATTGTGCTCTATTAGTGTTACAGGCAACTTCGTTTAGTTTGAAAACTATGTTGTTTGTCATTAAAAAGGTTTTTTTTTAATTTACAGTTGGCAGACTTATCATGGAGTTGTGAAGTATAGATTTAGATTGAGGTGGACTACAGGGGGAAGAAAAAGGTGATACTTCACTAATTATAATAGTAGTATTGGTAATGGTATTAGCAATAGAATAGGATTACAATGGTGATAATAGATTTCTTGTGTTATTCTGAGCGAGTGAGAAATTTGAGTAGCCTGACTATGGAGAAGAGCTAGGGTCTCTGCTGTTTAATAGGCCATCAATTGGGCTAGTATTGAGGAGTGACTGTGGCTGCTGATATTGTTGTAGTTGTTGTTGTGATAAGGGTGGTAGCAGTAGAATATGATAGCAATGATGATATTGGTATTCGGAGGAAATGGAGTATTTGGATAATTGAAATGTACACGGCTGTTGATTGTTGAGTTCAATAGGTCATTATCTGTACTAGCATTGAGGTGTGGCCCTGGCTACTGGTCAAATTATCGTTGCTGTTCCTGCTGCTGCTGTTGTTCTTCTTGTTGAACTGTAACTGAAGAAAATATATATGGAAGTTTTTCAAAATGCTGTGTGAATTAATTTAAATGAGATTTGTTCTGTATCTGCTACCCTGATCGGTTACGAAACTCTTTGAGTGTTCTTTTGGCAATATAATTCAGGCCTGAAACTCCTATGTTTTCAGTTTGAGAAAGACAAAATCATGCATTTAGGGAATGTTGATTTCAATTTTAGACCACTTTTGTGTTTTTTTAGACGTCCTGTGAAGCCGAATGAGTCCGTGTGACAGTATAACATTGATAGATGGATGCGGAGGTAAAAATGTATGAATGTATCGGAGTGTGTACGAACGTGTACGAAAGTATGAATCTGTGACATCAATGTATTTTTCAAAAATACAGGAAAAATTACAATGTATTCACGGGTCTGGGACGGTAGTAACACGAGAATTCTCAATAAAATTCCACATATTGTAGAGTTTTAAATGTTATCTTGAGGTTTTGTAGGTTCTGCTAATTTCTTTAACACGCATACTGACTTATCAAAATTTTCAGAGTTAAGTTTGTCTCCTGATGAGTAACAAAATAAAACTCATGCATTTTAATGTCTTATTAAAGAGGAAAATGTTGTGTAATCATAATTATGACAAGCTTGTCGAAATTCTTCGTGGGCGTTTAAGCATTCATTTAATTTAATGGTGTTCATTAAGCAGATAATACATTATTAAACTGACTTCAGAAATTTTGTAAAACACCATTTATACAGAGTGCAACTGAAGAAAGCTAACTTTAGCTGTTCTTTGTCCGAACTGATTGGGTTTTACTACATATATGAAATGAGTATGGTTTGAGAGGGATAGCATGAATTATTTATTCACCTATCTCCCACTCGATCAGAGGTTCAAACGGTAATTGAAGACTATTTAATAAATACATAGGCATCGCATGTAGCACTACTTACTTGCTTAAAAATATTCAAGAACTGTATATCAAAATTAGGGAAATTTGTCTATACAAAATCTTTAGAATCTTGACTAAACTGTAATAATGTGGCATAGTATTGTAATTGATTACACAAAATTAAGTAAACAGAATATTCCACCCCAAGAATTTGCTTATGGGCAATAATACTGTCGATGAGTATAAAATGTTGGTGGTTGTGGGGCGTTGAATATAGTAAAAAACATCCTACTTACGAATCTTTAAAAACATTGTCATTTTATCGCACATAAAACAACAACAAAAACTGAATTTAAAATGATAATAAATAATAATAAATGAATGAATCATAGCAACGAAAAACTATTTTTAAAGATATTTCCAGTAAGTCTACTAAAGAAGTTATATTTCTAAAGATTTTTTCGTTGTGTTTTTCTTCATTTCATATACTAAACTAAGGAAGAACATTCTGTACGTCTGTGCACGTAAAAGAACATATGTTTTTAGTTTGTACACATGTTCCGAAAGATAAAAAAGATTATTAATCATATTGCTGTAATCTTTCACGTTTAAGTTCTTTATTAAAAATGCGTTGATAAATATTTCTAAACGTCCATGTGCCATTTACTTAACCGAATTTACGATATGCTTTCGTGAATTTCTCGTGCTCCTAAATTTTAGTATATACATTGTAAAAGCATGCACTTACAAATAGCAGAACACATGCCTGATAAATTTAAAATTAGGTGCAAAAATTGCTACAAAATGTATATTTAAATTTTGCTACCTACCGCCAATCAGCTACGTTCCAGATACATAGGAGAAGGTAATTTTTAATCAGTTTTATGGTTATTAAATGTTCCATTGCTTATTGCAACCAGATTTTCCCGCAAGCTTAGCGTCCCAAAAATTAAGAAATGTCTGTATTATGAATAAGTTAAAATAAATTCAAATGAAATTTATAAAAAAGTTCCCAATGGTGATATAAGTGAACAGTTTCGGTTCGATTATCTGTAAATCGATTTTAGTTAGCATATTTCTGATGCATGTTATTCCTTGCTGTATAGGCATTCACGATGCTTCAGGATACTTGACCATTTGTATGCGACGTTAAAGGGAGCTTCAACATGTGAAACGTCATGCTTAGTAGGAAGATTCAATGGTTATATAATATATGAAAATAATACTACGTCTTTTCATTACTCAACTATACCCTTTTGTTCAATATTTTCCAAAGAAACCATAAGAATAACAATCGGCCTGCTACTTTAAACCAGCGAAGCTTAGCAATTTGGCTCTATTCTAATAGAGAAATTCCATCTAGGAGAGATAGTTAAAAGGCTTTGATATTGAGCTGAACTTCTATAATCTTAATGTTTGAATAAGTAATGAATTTCAGACAAATGACAGGCAAATAAATTATATGGAATTAACTTTCGTAAAAGATAAATTCGTTTCTAATGAAGATTTATAACTCTGTCCAAATATAGCTGAAAACTAAAAGAAAACAATTTACAATATATTTCCTATTTTATTTTGTTTTCCACTTTATCAAATTCCTTAATCGCCGTTACATTTATTTGGCAAAATTTCAATAGTGATACTTTTAATTATGTCACCTTCAGCACACTGTTCTTTCTGTTAAACAATTAAGAATATTGGACGTTATTAAAATTTTTGCTAAAATGCTTTCAAATATCTAAATTTAAGACATATGTTGGTAACATTGAATATCAAATTAATTTGTTTAATGACTTCGGTTTACGAAATTACAGTGCTTCTTTTTGGCAAAAGAAGGATCTATCACTTACATGAAATAGTCTTTACTAATGAATATAGAGTATGTATACAAATTCAATCTCATCTAAAGAGTAACTATCAAATAGTCTTGTGTTTGTAAATAACTTACTTCGCCAATAATTTTTATACTACAAATAAACGTAATTGCTTTGTAATCTCCTGTACATGTTAGTGGAAGTAAAACTGAAAGAACCCAATTAATTTGAACATCACAATTTACATTTGTTCTTTACTTTATTAATCATTACAGCACCTGATTTGACTTTTTATTATATTTTTATTTTCTCTCACTCTTTCCTCCTCCTACATCTAGCAGCTCGGGAATCTACACACCAAGGAAACCGAGAAAGCGGGAAACCGTTTTTTATGAGCCAGGCATGGCACGAGAAGGAACAAACAACATTATATATATATATAGGTGCGAATGGTTTTGTTATACGGCGCCGGATTTTACAATCCTGTAAATAATAATAATGGTATTCATATAAGCTGAAAGCTTATAGCGATCACCGTGCAATGACTAAAAAATAGTCTAATACTGATATCCACGGATATAGATACTTCCAATAAACATGCCTCTTACTATAAAAGTGCATTAAAAGAAGCAGGATATAATACGAAAATTAAATTCTTTAATAATTACGGATCCAATAATAATACTAGTAATCATCCTAACGCTCGAACCAACTATAGAAGTAATAACAAAGATAATAATAAACGATATAAGGAAATAAATACAGATAATTATAGTATACGTATAAATAAAAATAATAATAAAAATGATTATAGTAAGGATAATACCAAAACTAATTCGAATGCAAATAAACATAATTATTATATACCCACGAAAAATACACTGAAAATGAACAAAAATAAGAAGAATTATAATAATAGTAATATTATTGATAATAATAATAAAGATAAGGAAATTATATGGTTAATTTTCCCTTATGAGGTCCAAATCAAAACTAATTTTAAAAAGAACAAAACGTACTCGAAAATATTCTCAAACAAAACTATCAGAGTGGGCTATTCTAGAAAAAGAAATGTAATATTATATCCTCAATAAACAATGTCAAATTAAACAAATTCTATAATAACAATTTACCTAATATTAACAATGGCTACGGAAGAAATATAACAAACAAAAAACATAAGCGTATTTTAAATAAATGCACATGTAAGGAAAAATCCAAATATAGGCTTAATAAAAATTGCAACCTATATAACGTAATATATAAATGTACAGTAACCTCTAATAATAAGAAGAAGAAGAAGAAAAAAGAAGAAAGAATATATAGGATCCAGAGCGAACGAAATTAGAAGAAGAATTTTCCAGCATCATCAGTCCTTCAAAAATCCCAAGTTAATAAATTTGATAGGTCTAAGTAAATACATATGGAAGCTGATATCTAATAAAATAGAATACACCCTTAATTGGAATATCATTAGTAGTCATATTGAATACGTAATAAAATGTACTTATTATGCACAACAGAGTTTATGAAAATACTCCAGTCGAGAGAGGTATTACTGTACAGTATTGAAGAGAGAGGGAAAAATACCGACATAAGAATAACTTTACGTATAATAAAATGAAAACTGTATGAAATCATAACCCTACCCACCTAATATGTAATCTCTTAAACAATTATGAGGAAGATAGTTGAATGTAGTTATAATAGAATTTTATAGTAGTATTAGATACGGATATACCAGGTACCAAGAATATATTAAAGAATATTACCTTAAAAGGAATAGACAGGTCACATGTAATCTAACATAAATCTCTAAATCTTAAAATCTATAAAAAAAATCTAGTTACAGCTAGATTTAGGACTATCTAGTTATTATCTACCCTTGAATTCAACCTCTCTAATATTATTAGTTTTAGAGAATTTTTCAGAGTATATTAATGTGTTTATGTTATTCCCTTAATAGTTAGCGCATGACAGAAGAAGCAGCCATTTGCACGGGAACGAGAAGGAGTAAACATTATGTTGATAAGTATTCTTCCTTTGTTAATTTTGTTTACAAGATTCTTTTACTAGTTTTATTCAATACATTTATAACGTATATAGAGGTTTTTCCTAAATAATCTTTTTGAATACTATTAACTTACGTTTGGCATAAAAATGATAATTCATACTTGTATAGATAGGGGTAAATCTTACACTAAATTATTAATTACCGTAATATTTATATAGATAGGTTATAGGATTTGATGTGTTTATAATATAGTCGTTGAGGGTTTCCTTAGGTTTAGCATTTTCTATATATATATATCGGTATTGTAATTTTTAGCTGTTTAATTTTTAAAATATTTTAAATTTTAAAATTTTCAAAAATATATTTGTAACTTATATATTTTTATTATATTTTTATTCATATTCTTATTTTTCTATTTAATATGACTTATAATATGTAGATTTAACTTTGATCTGTTAATAATAATAATAATAATAATAATAATAATAATAATAATAATAATAATAATAATAATAAGATAAATAACCTGATGACGTACTAGGTGATTTATGTATTACGTATAAACTTGATAAACACCCAACCAGCGCAGAAACACATGTAGCGTTGATTAAAAATATCTTCTTTCCCCACAGACTAATAACAGGTAAGTTATATATATTTTTTCAGATATTTAAAAAAATAATTTTATTGTATTTAATAGTCGGTTTTTTTAAATGCTTATATTATTTTATTGTGTATTTCAAACAATAAGGTTATCCTGAAATAGGAGTTGCGGTTCTATTGGTAAAATCCCAAGTTTGTAATAATATTAGAAATGATACTGTTTACATTGCATTAGTAAAGTGCAAAATAGTAAATGTGCTGATAACCTGGAATACTTATTATTCCCAAAGATTATATATATATATATATATATATATATATATATATATATATATATATATATATATATATATATATATATATATATATATATATATATATATATATGTATATACATATGTATGATGTGTGTATGCGTATATGTAAATACGTATGCACACACACTCACTACAACGCATACTCTCGCACACATAATCTTGTGTTTAGAAACGTAAATATATCCATATACGCAATTATATATGAGTGTGTGCTCAATTGTGATCATATATGCCTATGAATCTGTATCTTTCACTCTTTCTTCCTTTCTTTCCTTCCGTCTTTGCTTGTTTGTTTGTTTGTTTGTTTCTCTCTCTCTCTCTCTCTCGGTCTATCTATCTATCTATCTATCTATCTATCTATCTATCTATCTATCTATCTATCTCTGTCTCTCTCTCTGTATACACACACACACACACACACACACACACACACACATGTATGTATGTATGTATGTATGTATGTATACACGACGAAATAAATCCACACCTGAATTGTCTCCGTTCAGTGCAGATTAAACATACCTGGAAATACACACAGGTAGTTCATATCGACAACCAATATTTATATTCTAATTTTGCATTATTTTTGCGTGTTAATATGTGCGAATGCATGCGCTCCAAGTTTAGAACATGTATGCGCATACAAAAATTGCTTTAGTTTGTGTGGGTTTTATGTCTGTATAGATATTTTCATTCAGTTATGTTCGAATATAACCGGTAAAAATAATGCATATAATACACAAGTAGCATCATATTCTAATGCATGTTTATGCAGGTATACCCGGTTGTGGATGTGTATCCACCCGTTTATGGACACACACACACACACATACACACACAAGTACGTACGCACACACATCTCTCTCTCTCTCTCTCTCTCTCTCTCTCTCTCTCTCTCTCTTTCTCTCTCATATACACAAGTATATATATGTCTGCTTTTAGGATGCCGATAAACGCAAAATCAACTCTCTGGTCAGCCACATGTGGTGCCTAAAAGAAGGAGGATCCCCATTCATAATTAAATGAAAGCTCCTTGAACAATCAGGAGCTTATGTTAACGGGAGTAAATGATGTAAGTCTGCTTGGCAGAGAGGATAAGATTCCTAAAAAATCTTGCTTGGCCCAGGGAACTTTTTAAATTCCAAGAAGGAGTATTCAGTTAATGTCGTCATCTATAACGTTTCTGCTTCAGATCCAGAATTCCACATTCGTTGAGGAGTCCCACTATAGCTTCTTCGATTATCACTACGGTGGAGCATCTCACCCTGCTGCACACAATATTTCTTTTGTTTACAAAACCAACTGAACGTTATGTTTTTCTTCCTCAAGGTGTAGAGAAGTTATGAGCTTTCAGCCATTTCAGTCTGATAAGTCACATTTACTGCTAAGTGCTTTATAGGCGCGGTCGCTCTATGACCGCTATTACACTTAATTTTCATATATATATATCATACATACTATATATATATATATGTGTGTGTGTGTGCGTGTGTGTGTGTGTTTGTGTGTATATGTATGTATATATACATACATATATATAAGACACACTTGTACATACACATGCAAGCGCATGCAGATACACATATTGAAATAACTTTAAATATTACAAAGACTCAGTGTAGGTGAACTAAGAATATAAACACATTGTCTTTATGCCCATGATATGCATAAACAAGGAGATAGTTTCACTGTTCACCACTTGTGAAGAAAGACATACAGAATTTCTTCCTCAATCCATACAATAGATTAACTGTTACAAAAAGCAGTCATCAATTCGATTTGCGCAGTTGTCGCCAGCCCGTTTAATTAAATAACTATTCTACGCACAATAAAGCACAAATTAGAAAGAAAGATATTTAAATGTCAATTTGACTAACGTTTAAATGCCATACTTTTAACCGTTGAAAGCGCTGATACGTAAATTAGGTATTCCATTGTTTTGGATAGACAAATTTGAGACTACCATAATTTATGACCACTTTATGTAGAAGCTGATCTTGGCAACTGATTTGCCAGTAATCTCTCTACATCTCTATATATAAATAGTATAGAAAAAAGTGCTTACATTCATATTTCCCCCACAGTGAGGGTCTGTAATATTTAAATTTATTTCCGTTCTTCTAATTGTTACTATTTTGTAATGTCTGTATATCTATCTATCTATCTATCTATCTATCTATCTATCTATCTATCTATCTATCTATCTATCTATTTACCTATCTCGTTATATATATATACATATACTATGCACCACGTTCTAGTGTTAAAATCCATTATTTTGTATCTATCTTTCTTTTATCTAAACTTACTCTTGTTACACACTGCGCCTATTATCTCCACTACGGCGTATTACTTCACAATTTTAGCATCTGTTGAATTTTAACAGTAACTCACGCCCTATGTACTTATGTGCATATAATGCATGGATGTATATGCATATATACAAGCGTATGATAACCACATACATACACGTATACACACACGTACAGATACTCGCATACTCACACATGCACGCTAATTTATGAGAGTCTGCATGTATATATGTAGGTATATATATAGTAGTTGTATTCTGCCAACTTAACGTGATAGTCCCAATAAGGGAATATACTACTGCTATTTAGCCCTAGGAAGTGGAGGAGTTTGTCTCCCCCTCGGAAACATAAGGACACAGGAAACGTGTCAAGGCCGACATGAAGCTAAACAAGGGTATCAACAAATGAAAGAGAGGGAAGAGAGCATCACCTGTCAAGCAATTCAGAACAGATAGAGGTAAGCTTGCCAAAGTCTAATGCAGTTTAATTATGGAGATTAAGATTGTTTGCTATTGGATATTCATCGCGTACAGTGTTCCTAGTCAATTTAATCACCGTCGCAGGTGGACAGTAAAAATAAATAAATAGACAAAATCCTTTCACTTTTAAAATATTCTTTAATCAAGTAATAATACACACAACATATGAATAAATAATAAATAAACGTGAAAACCAATAAAAAAAATATTCTCTAATGCCAATATTCTCTTCTGTCAATATACGACCACATAGATTTAGAAAATATGAAAGACCTTACATACAAAAGACTATGTATACACAACGAATTAGAGAAAAATTCGCGTAAACCAAAGTTTTCCCGGTTTGTCAATTTACGCGGAAGCTCTGGGCAAAATATTATAGTGCATAACCATTCTTGAGACATGAGTAATGTGTGTGTAAAGGTTGGTGAAAATCAGTTGAGAATTGTAGAAATGTCTGCGTTAGTCAATACACGCACGCATACTCTGATTTATATATACGAGATAATTTTGATTGCAATAAATTCACAGAGGATTGTGTACATAAAAGTAAAGCATGCCACTAGTTAGAAAGTTAGAATCACGCAGAGTAGACAGGGAAATAATCAATTACTCATGCACAGAAAGTACCAAAGAATAAAGTCGTTAGGCAATTTCAATTGTATTCCAAAGTCTCCAACTAAAAAGTAGAATCTTAAGTGTGGTGTGAAAAGATAATAAAAACAGACGAATTTGTTTTGAAGAGTTACTACAATTGCTTAAAAGGTTTTCTTTTGTCTTAAGCATAATGCAAATTATCTAGATTACATTACATTATGTAATTCCCAAAATTTTCACGCAACCATTTAAACACGTGAACAACAACTTGTTGTTTAATCCACAGTACTATCAGCAAGTGAAATTTCTAACGAGAATACTGATATGTGAGAAGTTTAAACTGCGCGCGCGCCCGTAAGTGTGTGTGTGTGTGTGTGTGTGTGTGTGTGTGTCTACGTGTGTGTGTGTCTACGCGCGCGTGTGTGTCTGTGTGTGTGTGGGCGTGAGCGTATCGCAGAGTTGTCAGTCAAGAAGAGTAGGTAATGGGAAGAGATAGTTAATATATTGACAGTTATGGACATAAGTATAGACTTATTAAATGTTATGTAGATAACACACACACATACCTGCATATATATAATACATATATATATATATATATATATATATATATATATATATATATCACGGTGGTGCACCAGCATGACCGCAGCCACTTGGCTGAAACACATAAATAAATAAATAAATAAATAAATAAATATATATATATATATATATATATATCAAAACAGAAGACTGAAAATAATTCTGGCATTATTTATTCTCCGCTGCGTATGTTTCATTACCTAATGGTAGTTACACAGGTACACATATAGAAAAATTATCAGACACCTTAATAATTCTTCAGACCGAGAAGTATTCTCCTGTATTTTGTTTCCCATTCGTTCTATATATTTATAATTGTGTAAGTATCTATTTTCATGGTAGATATTACGACATCGTTTTGCAGAATACTTGATATAGTTGCGACTATGTCTAACTTGTTGAGGATTTTGAATGCTTATGAAATATAAAGTACTGTTGAAATATACGATTTTCTGTCGAGTTTTGAAATTATTTGAACAACGTGATTTTTATCTCTTGGAACTATTGTCCGTTCTTGAGTATAGCTCACAAATATCTCCTGATTTTATATTCCAGCGTCAGAAAAAGAAAATATAACTATTAACTTAATGTGTTTGCATAACAAGCAATAGAAAAGTGAAGTTCTCATAGGTCGAGGAGTAAAAAATATATTTTTAGAATTTTGATCCGTGAATGCATTACTTGAAGTGTGACAGCATAAAAAAACCACCGGCATTTTAATTTTGAATGATAAGGCGATTGTATCTTCTAACCAACGTTAATATTCACTGGATTGAGAAGAGAATTGATTTCCGTTAGCTCGTTGTAACCACACAGTGGAGTTAGCATGAGATTGGTTGACAACTACAGTTCAATGAAAGGTAAGAACAGTCGTCCTTGCTTTCTGTTGTGTCGACGCCCCAGGCGAAGAAGCAGGATCTCCCAAGATATATAAATAGAGGTAGTCTGGCCGTGGTAGGTGTATTGAGTAGCAGTCGTGTAGCAGTTGTGTAGCGGTTGAATAGAGATCATCCGAAGGTGCTAGATAGCAGTAGTTTGAGACATAACACTTTCCTCACAATTTCCCGCGAACTTTATAATTTCAGAAACGTTTAAGAGTTGTTTTAACATCTAATGGATTAGAAATAACTAACATGAAAATAACGGCAGTAAAATAGTCATTCACTTTTCTCCTTAAGTTACTAGCAGTTGTCAGACACAAGCGTGTTCCAGATTATGCTGGACAGAGAATTGCTCTGGTCACGGAGCCACCAGGCAGAACAGGAAAGAGAAGTAGAATTTTCATTGTTCTCGTATTTGAAGAGGTTTATTATACTGATTGAACCATCCTTTGGAGTCGTAAGCAGTAAGCGCTTTGAAGTCCCGCTCGATACTATCATATGCAGTATGATTGCTCTACCGTCCGTGGCAATAGAATGCCACGATACGGTCCGTTCTCAGATGCATTAAAGTGTCAAATAGAATGACTTGAATTATTCGTTCTATACCCGAATGCAAGACATTCATTCATATGAAGTAAAGAAAAGATTGTTGTGCGCCATGTTTGGGATGTTGTATGTTTCAATAGAAAGCAACAACTGATAACCAACAATAGCAATACATTTGATCACAAGTTTCTTCCTCAGGACATGATAAATATCTTCATAATATAAATTCCAACAGACAGCACACATTTAGAGAAAGGGAAGACAGCACACACCTTGAGAGAGATTATCAAACAATATATTGCTTAAACGTCTTATTTGATCCGGTTGTAATACAAAGGCCGCTTAAAAATCTGTAACATTTGAATAGTTGCCTTGATGACGAGGACGGTAGTGATGAGGATGACGACGTGGCTATTGCTGTTGCTGTCTCGCTACAACCACTACTGCTCTAAAAATGATGTTGGTGGTGGTGGTAGTGGTAGTGATGATGATGGCGATTATCGTCATTAAGATCTTATAATAACATTTGATTGTATTCTTTTGTATTCTTAAAGAGAAAGCGATTTAGATGAACATTAATTTAAACTAATTTATTTATGTCTGCCTTATTGTTAGCCTGATGACTTATGCGTTATCATGTAACAGCAAGAGTAATATGTACCAATATCTTGGAAAATATCTTCTGTTAATTTAAATATTTAATGAAGAATGCATATTAAATGATACCAATGTAATTAGTTAAGACACGAGCATTGTTACGGAATAAGAATAATTGATGATGTGGGTAAATGGATAAGGTGATTGATTATTAATTTCTTGCGTTTCACAGTGCTAAGTTTGCAAACACTTGCTTTCGCGTTCATTCCCACATTGTGAAAGCTTTTGTATCTGCAGAAATTGTAGCTCTGGTTGGTCAACGCGTTGAGAGTGAAATTTGCAGGATGAACACTACATGAAAGCCCAGTTGCAGTATATTTAGTTTCTACAGTGGGAATGTCGCCTATATATTAGTTTGTCTATGGTGCATGAATGCATGTATGTATTCATGGATGCTTTAATATATGTATCTATTACGTATGTACGCATGTGCATATGTATATATGTATGTATGAAAATGTACATGTATGTATGCATGTATTAATGACCTATCTCAGTAATAAACTGCATATTCAGTAACGATCTGTAGGTTTACGTATCTGTTGTCAGTAACGATATGGCGACTTAATGAAATTCGAACCACTAGAAACAGCTTTAATGACTATGCAATCTATGTTTTCCTGTTATCACATTAACTCCCTTTCACATATATTTTTGGCTCTCCGCCACCCGACAAAATTACAACATAGAGTTATTGTCTGATATGCAAACTGATGTATTACTTAAAATTACAACTTTGCTTAACTCGCCATATGTAAGTGACGTCACGGGATATCTGACTCGGAACAGCTGTCTCTTCTACCACGTGGAAGCATATATGAAGTTCTCTGGAATCACCCTCTTTTCGAACTAATCACGTGAGCTGAACTAAGCAGTGCGACTCACTTTCACTCTGAACATTTGAGGATATAAGCGCACATCAACGCCCACGAAACTCAGAATTCTTTAAATCGGAGTCAACTGTTGTATATATTTGCATCTGCGTGTATGAATCTGCGTATGTACGCTTGTGTAATTATATAATTCTACATAACCGCAATAAATGATGCGTCGCTTTCTTTTCTATTTGCGACAACAGATAAATTAGCCACTTCATAATGGTTGCTATAAGACGAGCACTAAACTGGAATTGACTTAGTGTTTCAGAACAACGCCTAATGAATAAACTAGGAACAGATTAAAAGACTAGTTGCATATTGTTCATACTACACTTTAAATCACCCAGTTTGTTTAAAGCAACAATAGAAAACGATAAACTATAAAGATCATATCTTTCTGTAGTTTAATTCTTCATACTGATGTTTCAAGTATTTTTCCAAACCTATGTATATATTAAGGATTGAAAAGACAAAGTCTTAATAACCAGTGAAAGCATTTCACATGCTAAACAGAAATGAACTGCTGAGAAAATTGGAAACGTCAGAATGTCCACCTAAATTTGTTGGTTCGTTGTTCAACTACACACTGGTATGAAGGCCTACTTCAAACGCAATTCTTTACTTTGGAAACCGATTCTAGGGGTAGTATACATACATATGCATTTATTTATTGGTATATATATATATATATATATATATATATGCGAATAGCCACCTTAATAATTTATACATAGCTACACACATACTTACGTACATACATGCATATATATATATATATTCGTATATGTATGTATGTATGCATGTATGTATATATATATATATATATATATATGTATATATATATATATATATATATATATATATATATATATATATATATATATATATATATATATATATATATATATATATATATATATATATATATATATATATATATATATATCTTGATCTTCATGGTGAGTTGCACAAGTCTAAATGACTTCCTCCAGAAGTTTGTAACATTGCCAGTGATATATTTCTGAACCAAGAAACCAACTCACCTGCTGGATGTGACTTCACCCTTGTAGTATAATTTGTAGCCGTTATTACTGAGAATGATGCATCCTTCTCCCTAGTTTCTCATATTTGTATTTCCGATTAAATGAAAGTTGATCTTTGACAACTCTTCCTCTAGACCGGAGATATGAGGAAATGATTATTTAATTGTACGTGTCAGTTTTCATATTCCGGTAGCAGCCTGTCAAGACACAATGATCCTCGGCACCTTCTCTTCCTTAGGTGGTATAGAAAACGCAGATAGTAAACAACGGAAAATAAAAAAAAGGGAAGACGAAACTAAAGTGTCAAAAGGTAAAAAGCGCTATCCTCCTTAGGCTTTAAATGATAAGGCTGGAAAGATATCAAGTCAGTCAGGAATAGGTGGAATATTCCAATTCTTCAGAATATATTTATACATATGCATGCAACCATTGAAAATTTCTGACCTGGAGTTCAATAGAGGGTTATGGATCTTAGATCTGAACAGGATGTGCGCTCTTCCAGCCAAACAAAGTCTTCACTTATTCGATACATTCGCATAAGGTATGGATTTACTTTCCATTTAATCAAATGCGGTGTTTCATTATCTTTCAAAATTCATAACAAAACCTTAGCCAATAGTGGCTTCAAAGATGAATTAAATTGTAATCCCTCTGTTGATAAAGATATTAATAATCGATCTAGTGGCATCAAAGATAAAGTAGTTCCTAACCACACTAGTATTAATCAGGATAACCAAAAAAAAAGGTCAGGGAAAATTATTTGGTTCGCCCCTCTCTTTTCCCTTAATATAAAAACAAACATTGGTAAAAGGTTCCTGTCACTTCTGGACAAACACGTTCCAGCTACTCACAGATACAGGAAAATAGTCAATAGGCATTCTGTGAAATTATCATATAGCTGCTGCTCAAATATGAAGAGTAACATTACACGTGGTCAACACCAAGAACCTGAATCCAGCTGCAACTGTCGCGACTCAAGATCTTGTCCACTTGACCAACGATGTAAGATTAAATCTATCATATATGAGGCAGACGTTACTGCAACCCTAAAGAATAATACAAATGATAAGAAGATCTTTATTGGATAATGTGAAGAAGAATTTAATAAAAGTCACTATGCCAATCACAGCCTCCTTCCAGCAAAGCTAAGAAGCTGGCTGGCTACGTATGGACTTTGAAAAATAACGAAATATCGCATGAGATTAAATGGAATATAATTGAGTAATTCATACATTTTGTGAATGGATCGAAAAAATGTAGACTTTCGTTGACTGAAAGACACCAGATCCTGTTCCGATCTAAGATCTCTAACTCTCTATTGAACACCAGGTATGAAATTTTCAGTTGTTGCATGCATATATATAAATATATTCTGAAGAAGTGGAAAATTCCGCCTGTTCTTGACTGACTTGATATCTTTCCAGCTTTATCATTTAAGGCTTAAGGAGGATAGCACATTTTACTTTTTGATACTTTAGTTTCGTTTTCCGTTTTTCGGTTTCCGTTGTTTACTGTCTGTGTTTTCTATATGCTGCTTTCTCAGCTTCATAACGTTTCTTCTATTTATTCATTTTGTTAGTTCATTATGATAAGTGGTTTGCGCCTGAAGAATTATGCTTGAGTTCTCTCAACATAAGAAATTATTAGTAGCGCTTTAATTCCTGTATTGTGACCTTTAAATAATATATATATATATATATATATATATATATATATATATATATATATATATATATATATATATATATATATATACATACATACATATATACATATGTGTGCGTATATGTATGTATGCATGTATGCGTTTATATTCATTTATACATGTGTATATGCATATCTATCTATCTATATATTTATATATATAAATATATATGTGTGTGTGTATTTGTGTGCATGTGTGTGCATGTGCGTGTGTGTATGTGTGTTTGTGTACGTGTTCGTGTGAGCGTGTGCGTACGCGTGTTTTGTGTATCTATGACGAAAAAATGTTCATTTATTTAATCAAATTTTTGAATATCTTCCAGTGTGTTCATCAAATGATATATAAACGTCTCTTATTTATACATTTACCTCAACCGATTTCTTTATCAATTTAAAAAAAATTATATTTCATCCTCTTATGTGTTGTTGATGTATGATTTTAGAAAATTACTACCTTTTAGCTTCAATTATCATCACAGCCGCAAATTGTTACCGTAACATACCGAGGGACACAGTTGTCAGATTGAATATTTCGTGAAATTAATGCGAATTTCGATGTTAAATTCCTGAATCATAATCTTCATATAGGTTTCAGCTTAGGGAATCATAAATTTTACAAAAGCTACTTTTAAAAAATCTACTAATTAAGAAGTATAAATCAAGACATGCCACTAACATTCAGTGTGTCAGCCATCACAATCTTATTTGAAGCAATTATCTGAGCCCTCCGAATTTTGACTTATTGAAATTTTGATTTATGGTGCTGAATGAGAAAGACGGTTATTCGATTTTCGTTCTGAGAAGCAATCATGTTAACGTACAGAGAATACAAATGATTGTTAAAAGCCAAGTGCCTAAACGTTTTCATAATATTTGTGACATGGAGATATGCTATGAAAAATAAAATTTGTGATATGGAGATATACTAGAAAATGTTACTAGAGATATGCTAGAAAGTATCGGCTCCCAGAAAATATATTAAAAAAGAATAAATAAAATTCAGAAACACTGTTTTATTCAAATATTTGAACATTATTTACCTCAGTCGATTTGTTATATCTAGGAGAGCCTTATACATAAAAGATGTTATCCATAAAACTACCGTAACTACTACTTATCTATTGTGAAGAAAGTGAAGCATTTTATGGTACCCGTGAAGGGAGAAAAACAGTCGAGAAAAACAGATAAGTGTATTTTATCGGAGAACAAAAGGGGATTGGTTATTTGAGATATTGATAAAGACGGGTAAATAATTAAAATTGAAGGAAGGGTAATTACAGATAGAAAGAAAGTAGCAAAATACAAGTATCTAAAGATCCGTATGACGTAGTTCTCCTGAAGTATGAACCGAATGGGATAAGTACATTGGGAATTGATCAGTTTGCCAAGAAAAATTTTAAAAAAAGCAACCCAATAACTTACCAATGATTCTAAAAGTTAGACAACTTCAATAAGATTGATTATTGTGCCTGTATGTAATGTGAATAAAACTTGCAGATTTACAATTTAATGGCGGTAGTAAAGAAGCCTTAAAAATATTCTAAATAACAATGGGAAAATTAATCTGGCTTCATGTCCTATTTATTTATTTATCAAAATAAAGTATAGTTAACGGTCGCACAATAATCATGATGCGGCAAATTGTGATACTAATCTAGTTGCGTCCAAAAAAAAAAAAAAAAATTCGATCAATTCCATGATCAGACCGAAATTAACAAGTAGATATCCTACAAATATTGATTTATATATATTTAAATATATTTATATATATATGTATGTATGTGATTCTAATATCGACTAAATTCCGAGGTGATGTCCATTAAACCTTTCATATCAAAAATTATTTCTAGTCGCTATGATGACAGGTAAAGAAAAGATCTAATAATTAATAATAGTTCCTACCTCGGTGATTAGTTATCAAAGTAGCCACTGATGTGCATATTTTTTAAGAATAGGAAAGCATAACACAATAATGTATAATTTCATTTTAATATAAAGTTAGCTTAGACGGGCCGCCTGCATTCTAGCAACATTGTGTGGGAAAGCATCTTGCTTTCCTCATAATCATTTAAATTTTAACAAGGCCTTGAAGGTTTGTATTGGTAGCGTATGAACTAACGAGTTGCATTTCTTCCTCAAATTTAGTCATACATATCATGTTGCTTCAATAAATATGAAGGTACGAAACAGAAGGCGCATCTTGGATACTGGATTTGCAAACTGCTTATCAATGATTCACAAGTATCCTCTTTCTCATGCATTTTTCTGATCATTTTTGTGTCCGATTCCATAACAGAATATATCTTTTTAATGTGGTTCCACACAATAATAACTGTTTGCTTTGTGGTAGCTGCTTTAATTCGACTTTCCACCAATATTCTTTTGACCTATGAGATTCAGTATTGTTAGCTCACTCTCAAGATTGTAAACGTGTTCAGATCCCTTTTGCTTCAAGCTGATTGAATTATATTTCTTGTGGTACTTTCTGATTGGCGTCATATCATGTATCTACTATTGCTTTATTTGTATTTTCTCCTTCTCGGATCTCACTGGCGTAATTGTGTAATTTACATTTTTTTACTACAGTTTGAACATTTTGAGAAAATTCAATTATTCTATCTTTTATAATTTTGTGTTTTGTCTCAATATCTATAAACATTTCTCTCTAATTAGCGTGTGAAATAGCAGGAAAAATACGGAGAAAGTGTAATAATATTCATTATTTAAATGTGCAAGAGTGTTGCAGCTAAATTTGAAATAGAAACACAAAGAAATATCTTTTTTTTTTCATTTAAATATAAAAAATGTACTTTCTCTTACATTCTAAACTCTATGCAAAGAAAATTCTAGATAGAACGTCATATATTTACTTTCTGCAAACTAAAACACATTTTTCTCAGGTTTTTCTAACTATAGCTGAGCTTACATTTAGAATTAAGGAAATACGAGTTCAGGTAGAGAGCAGGAATACACTTAAATTCCCCTAGTAACATTTTGTCAGTACACAATAAGGTGAGAAGAATGATGTGGTATTCAATTGAGGTCTTACCCATTGAATGATTTAACATTCACCGCTATTAGAAAATCCAAAAGATGTGGGCACAAGTTACTTAGAAACTGTTTTCTACAAATCTTGACCAACAAATATCATTTCATCAAAGGACACTACATTTATTTCATCGGTCTCAGAAAAGCGTAAGACGTTGCGTATGAACCCAGTTCGATATGTACATGAGAGGGTTCAACTGTGGAAGAAAATGATCCTTCAAAGTTAATCACATCACTACTCAGGCACACACTAGTTTGCTCTTTAATATTGTCCCCAAATTTCGCTATTTGAACCCCTCCTCCTTACGAAAGTAAAAATAAAAAAGAGACTATTATTCAGATTCAAATTCCCACTTCAGCTGCAATATTTTCAATCATCCACTTCATTTTGTTCTGCACTTTTCCAGATTTAATTAATTATGAATGTTATCATTTCTGCCACCACATTTTTATGCTAGTGTATGTATGTATGTATGTATGTATGTATGTATGTATGTATGTATGTATGTATGTATGTATGTATGTTTGTTTGTTTGTTTGTATGTATGTCTCTGTCTATCTGCCTGTCTGTTTGTTTGTCAATCTGTTTGCCTGTCTGTTTGTCTGTCTCTGTCTCCCTCTCTCTTTCTATATATATACATACATATATATACACACAAACATACATAAACACATAGATATATGGGTGATTGGTTGGCTGGATTGATATGCCCATTTGCTTCTGCATTTGTATCAGAGTAATGGCGCATAAGAGATAATTGTTCTGTAGTGTCAGTCGTCGATTATTATAAGTATATTGAGAATTTATTTATGTACTTACAAAACTTACTAATTATGCACCGATAATTCTGAAAAATTAGAGAATGCTAATTTTCGTCAGTAAGGAATGTGATTAAAAGTTATTGATTTACAATTTGATGTTACTAGCAAAGACATATTAAAAATAATGTAAGCATTATTTATATAATTTATTTCGACGTATGTCTTATTTGTATATCAAATATAAAAAACAACATGGTAATGAAGGGTGTGTATAACTATTTTATTTGTCTAAATCTAGATTGAGATTAAGAACATATATATCAAATATCGATTTATTTGTGTTTCTAATATCGACCGACTAACGAGCCAAGGCCCAGATAAAGACCTTCATATCAGAAGAACTTAATGTTCCCCATTTCAATACTGCACATGAGTTAATAGAATGAAAAACATATTGTAAGAATATGGCTTCAAGCTAGTGCAATGTAGAAACCATTGAATCGCGACTGTAGTTATTTCCATTCTTTTCGACTCTGGGGAGGAAATGAATTGAGAAACGACTGATAATTCATTCACGGATGTTGATTCACCTAACCAGCCATTCATATGCATATTTTCTTATGAAAAGGGAAATATGACATAGATTCATACCATCATGTATCATTCTCGATACTTGTAACTATATAAAGATTGTGAAAGCAATAATGCACATATATATGTATATATGTATATCTATCTATCTATCTATCTATCTACCTATCTATCTATCTATCTATCTATCTATCTATCTATCTCTCTATATATATATATATATATATATATATATATATATATATAGAGAAATAGACAGACAACCAGACATAGATAAATACGTAGATAGATAGATAGATAGATAGATAGATAGATACATATACACGTATGCACATATGTATGTATGTATGTATGTATATGCTAAGAATATTTACATCACAAATTACGTATTCATATTGTGTTGGGCTCTTATTGCATTCATATACAAAATACAAAAGCACTCATATATACAAATGTAAACGCACATTGACATTCTGACGAGGGGAATATTATCATCCCGGTATGTGTGCGTGTTTGTATGAATGTAAGGTTACATAGGACGTAATTCACCTTTAGTATCAGTCCTCAGTTTTGTTATGTACCCTAGACATTGATTTATGTACTTAGAGAATGTTGATAACCGATGATACTGGTAATTTGAAGAGCCAGTTTCTCCACCAGCATGGAACATGATTAAAAGATAGAGATCTGGAATTTTTATGACAATATTAACGAAGCCTTAAAATAACCTATGCAGCGATAAGATTATTTAGCTACGTTTCGTATTTATTCGTGTATCTAAATAAGTATGATAAGCAATAACGTAGTAATAAAGGATTTATCAAGCTGTGACGCTAATCTACATAAAAATTATGAATTGATTCCATGAACAATATGAGATTAAAAATTAAATATACTGGAACTAGCGGGTCGATCAACTGTGGTGTTACATAGTATACTTATATATAATTGGTAGCTAAGCATTATAGGATGCTCAATTAAAACCACCTTGAAATTTAACTATTCTTCTTGTAATGAATTTCCTGTGTTCTTTGGCCGATATAATGTGAAAATACTCTCTGAAGCCATTAAAAATAATTGTATGTAATTATACTCACCTAGAACAATAAAATCAGTCGTGAACGGGTGACCGCATCGAAAGATGCAACCTCTTCACAAATTCCAAAAATAACTAGGAGGAGAGAGAAACCAGAAATAACAAGAGCCACCAACATCAACACTTTCATGAAAAGCCATAAATAAGCTGCCTCAACAACTTAACATCTGCGATACTAATAGCAGCACCGTCAGCAAGGGCAACACACATTAAACCAACGACGATCCTTTTACACAGTTGCTCTAACTGTTAGAGAGAGAGAGAGAGAGAGAGAGAGAGAGAGAGAGAGAGAGAGAGAGAGAGAGAGAGAGAGAGAGAGAGATAAAGAAAGAGAGAAATGCTTCATTGAGTAATGTAGTTCTAAAAAACGAGAAATCATCCTCATGAATACAACACTATTGATCATTTTCTGTTATATCAATGCAATTTGCGGTTAAGCAACTGCAAGTTGATCGTCATATCTTACCCGCATAGAAATATCTGCTCTTTCAATTTTCAAGCAGGATTCGTTAATAAAATGTCTGCCGCTTAGTAATATTTGCCCCTTGGAGGACGTACTATGGCTGATGATGTGATAGTACACAGTGACACTGATACATCTTCATTCATTATGCAAAGTAAGCAGGTATTGGCATCTTTTGTCAGGCATGCTTTTAATTTAGTTTACATTTTAATTCATCAATATTTTCCACGGATTTCCCTATCATACCTTTTAAATAATTCATTTGCTTGTTTCGACACCAGATTATGTTCTCATTGGAATGCCAGGACTTGTGTTTCTTCATCTGTTTTTTAATTACTATGGGATCTTGTGCTGTAACGTGCGTTGTGCTGTGGTTGTCTTACGTTTTGAGCTTTCGTCGTGTTCCTTTGCAAAAGAGATTAAATTGTATTATTATTATTACCTCTTAAGAATTTCTCTTTTTACATTTTCATTTACAGCTACGATTATTTGAATTTTCTATTTAATACTGTTTTTCGTTAAATAATTTATGCTAATCATTCGTGATTGGGAACATGGATTATTTCGTTGACAGATTTGCTAATCTAGTCCATGATTTTTCGTAAGCGGTTTCTTTAGTTTGTCAATCAATACAGATTTCTAATTCATGCGCGCACATCACTTGTCCATTTATGTCTCTCAGTTTTTATGCTTGCAATTAATTTTTTTTATCTCTAGCTCCTTGAATCTCAAAGTTAAATAGCATCTGTGCTTATTCCATGAATCCATAGATGTTAGTAACTGCTTCACATTAAAAACGGCTACAGAAATATGTTTAGGTAGTTTACAGTTTGTAATTGAGTGTTCACTTCCCTTTATTGATAATACCTGTCAGGGACTGGAACCAATTCCTAGTGTTAAAAGTCACCATTATTGGTATTGTAATTTGTTGGTAGAATTATTTACGGTTCTTTACTTTTAGAGCCAATATCCCGCCGATGTTAACTTTGCCTTTCATCCATTCAGGTCGATAAAATAATTACAGTTGAGAAGCAGTAGGTCAATGTAATTTACTCACACCTTCACTAAATTTGGTGACCTTCCAAAATTATTTTCATTCTTATTATTATTTGAGTAAAAAAGTCTCTCAGCTTATTTTGCTGGGTATGATGGAAAGTATCAGATGTCCACAGCTAGTAGACTAAGGTAACGCTTGTTTACTGGTCATGCTTCAAGAACCCTGCGAAGAACTCTTGCAGTTTCAAGTAATGATGGTTTTTGTAGGTGTTTTGTCTTTACATTTGCGCCAATCTTTTTGAGCGACGCTGCTCGTTCAGTGCTGATTTTTCCAAGCGCGACATTTACTACAATCACATCACTTCATTGCTCACAACCTGCGTATTTTCCACTTCAAATCGTCACAGACGTTTAGTTCTTCTTCTTTTTCTCTCTTTGATCTCGCTGTCACCGGGATATGTTATGTCGATTACCAAGCAATATTTTTTTGCTCACGACCTGAGGGTCACATTGAATCATTGCATCCCACAGGATTTTGTAGTCTTCATTCTCGGTAATCCCTGAGATCTACGTCTTTGTTCTTTTTAGGTCGTAATATCCATAGAGCTCCGAAAGGATCCTTCGTGCTACATTGTCATGTCATCTTTTATAATCTCGTTGTGTCAATTTCGGGCATTCGTTAACGATGTGCCATCCTGTTTTACACCTCTCAACACAAATTCTGAATTTGTAGCTCTCAGTTATGTTGTCAATTCTGCACTTCGCATAGTTCGTCTATAATGCTTGTTCTTGTGCTGCACTTATAAGTCATTCTGTTTTTATCTTCAGGTCACTCCTCTGTATCCATAACCACCAGTCTTAGGTATCTGTCCTGGCGTTCGTATCTCTTGCAAACTGATCATACATGTTTTTGCCTTCTGTGCTATTTCTTTTTTCTTTCTTTTCTTTGAGTTTTTGTTCTTTAGGTTCTTTCTTTACACAATTAACAATTTTGATGATACCGGTCTCCTACACGTTTCAGGAATGGTTTTACATATCACGCTAAGTTGTTTTCTTCTGCTTCTACACAATCCTAGCAACTGATCAAACTTCTCCCACCCTTTCTTCTGGACAAGTACAACCTATCAGTGAATTTCTTAGAATGGAATACTCTGAGGACTGTCAATATCCAAGCTCATCAGTTGTCTTCCTATCCATGCTCTCCAGTTCTTTCTTTTGCCATGATTCCGCCTCCATATGATTCCAGCTCCATACTGATGTGATGCCTTCACCCAAGTATTTACTACTTCGATTTCCATCTCAATATCAGCACTAAAACAGTGGGCCGTGTTTACGAAAAAATTCACTTGTGCCTCATCCTTGCCATACAGCATCAAATAATCCATGAAGGGAAATTGTTTGATTCTTTGAGGTTTTACCTTGAACTTTATCTCAGGTTCATTTTCCTCAGCACCAAAGTGAGACGAATTATACAAAGAACAAAAGGCAATGGAGATAAGTTACCTCTTTGGAAAATCCTTCCCCCGATGCCCTGAAATGTGAATAACAACGGAATAAAACAAGTTTCGCGTAAACCAGACCAGTAGTTATTGAGATATTCGGGGATTTGGGGTATAAATACCCAAAAACGGTGCATAATGGGAAATACTCCGAAAATAACTTAACCTCAAAGTGAAGAAACCCTAACCTTTCCATTAGATACATTATAATAGGCAAAATATTTTAAAGTGAAAATGACTTTAAAAATACAGTAAATATTTCGTAAAAGACCCGTTCGTATCCTCGGTGTGAAATATATATTTTTTTCCATAGGTTTCTTTCGAGAGCATTCAACGTATCTCACCTCCAAAGATTTGGCTGCTATTTCTAGCAGGCTCTGCTACCACGTAACAGCTATTAGCAATAAAAGATCCGAAATATCTGTTACGTCGTAGCAAGGCATGCACAAAATAACAGCCAAATCTTTCCTTTTCTGGGGAAAGGAGCCGTTTACGCGTGGTTTCGATGTCATTCGTTGAAGGCATGCGAAATAACATGGAAAAGGAAAAAACCACAAAACAAAACTGAGAAACTCTGGCTTCCCCGGGTGACCCAACGGGTCACGGATAGTCCAGGGAATAAATTAATTTATCAATAAGTCTATGCCTTGCTTCCGTTGACTTTGTGTGTTTGTGTATTTCTCTCACTCACCCTGTATGTGTGTATGTGTAAATATGTGTGTGTGAACATATGTATATACATGTGTTTGCGCGCGCGCGTACTCAGTTGTATTTGGTTCCATTTATCAATATCACTATCTCATACTTCCTCTGTCTTTGTGTCTCTCTGTCTGTCTGTCTGTCTCTCTCTCTCTCTCTCTCTCTCTTGCTCTTCATATATATATATATATATATATATATATATATATATATCTTAGGCCACCTTTAGTCATGGCTGACCATGTGTATCACGTCCGTCCATTTATTGTCTATGTTGGGCCGCTCGTCTTGAGCAGCGTCTCCTGTGGCTTTGGAGATTAATGCGAAAATGACAGTCTCGGTCGCATAGATCCCATCTGTGTGTGGATTCTGGTCTGTCAGCTGTCGATCCCTTACGTCGGTCTCGCTTTTCTGTAGCTGCAGCTGACAGCTCCTCTTCACCGATCCGTAGCTGTTTGAGAAGTGCGCTTTTCCAACTGGTGCGGTCCGCTGCCAGGTCCTCCCAGGAGTTGATGTCTATGTTGAGCACCTTCATGTTCTCCCTGCACACGTCATTGTACCTCAGCTGTGGGCAGCCCTTGTTCCTCTGCCCTGCTGCGAGTTCTCCGTAGAAAATGTCTTTTGGGATTCGGCCATCCTTCATACGGCTAACCAGCGTAATCGACGTTGCCTCAGCAAGGTGTACATGGAAGGGAGGCCAGCACGAGTCAGGACGTCGGTGTTGGTCACCTTGACCACCTTATGTTAATAATATAGGGTAAAATTAGTAATAATTTTACCGAGTAGACAGTACGTAGATAAAAAAAACCTTTCAGGTAAATTTTACAAATTATTCCATAATTATATCCATAATTATTTCAACGGGTCAGCTATATGCCTCCCCACATACTGAATTAGAAATAGACACTAACGTCTTTTTTACTACTATACGCAGCGAAGCACATAGGTGACCCCCTGTTATAATTATGTATATAATTATAGAATTTGTAAACTTTACCTAAAAGGTTTCTTTATTTATGTACTGGCTATCTGGTAAAATTATTACTAATTTTACCCTATTATTAAAATTAATGTTTGAATAAATTCACTTCATGATCGAAACTGCTTTTTTTTCTGCGGTATAGGTCATAAGACATACTGTGGCTATAAAAGACGGATATGAATTGTACTCGGCTGCATATTTTTACGAGTGCAGACAGATATCAGTCATGTGATGTCGCTTGATCGCATGCATATTTAAAAACTCGTGAATTTATCTGAAATATTACGCTGAAGTGAACAATAGTTAATTATGTTTTATTTTAAGTTCGAAACACGTCCGTAATTAACTACAGCCTTGCTAATTCATCATTTTTGTTTTGCCTACATTAAAAGTGTGTTATTTTCTCGGAGATTTTATGGTAGAAAAAAGACATTAGCTATTTCTAATTCAGTACGTGGCGAGGCACATAGTTGACTCCTTGTTATAATTATGTATATATATATATATATATATATATATATATATATATATATATATATATATATATATATATATATATATGTGTGTGTGTGTGTGTGTGTGTGTGGGTGTGTGTGTGTGTGGGGTGTTGTTAGACAGCGCTCCGTGTTACTCGAAAACAGGTTTGTAATGAAGCGTAAAATTTCTAGCAATTTTTTCTGTGATTCAGTAAATATTTAATGTTGCAGAATGGTAATCAAATTTTAAAACTACACAATTTGTAAAGTTTGCAAAAATAAATGTCAAGTGGTACTTAGTTTCTTGTTAGACCCATAAACATGAAGAGTTACTGATCTGAAAGAGAGAAAATAGAATGATATGGAGTAGGAAGTCATTAATGCAGATCCTGAAGATTGTATATCATTTATAATTTCTTGCACTACGTAACTAGCATTAGTAAACAATGTTGTTATTCTTTCTCCGTTTCTCAGCTATTTTTTACCAGTACTCCTTTAACTGTTCGTATTAATAAGGTAGTATTTAGATTATGTATATACCCCCGAAATTATCGTAACAATCATCATATTTTGAACAGATTATTCAGTGGCCAAAGCTTTCAAATTGAAACAACACGTCATCTTACTTATTTAACATTTTTCTCGTAATTATTGTTACTCACTTCACTAAAGTTATAGGTTTAGGCAGTCCAAGTACAACATTAAATTAAATAATCATATTAATATGATTTTACCGGCATATTTCGTAATAATGTAATTACGACATCTACCTTTCAAATCAATAACATAGTAATATTATACAGACGTCCCACTCAGTAGACTATCTTCGTCATAGAATATTAAGTCATAATCATGTAAGTGGTTTACCTCATATTAGCTATTGTTGGACGTAACCAAGATCAAAGGCATCGTATCTAAGCCGTCCAGTCTTTTCGGACATAGTTTCTCTGAAATGTATTATCCAATATGTAATTAGTTTTTTAAAGATGACAATGCATCTGTTGAGTAATGTAGTACTATTTCTAGCAATTCGAAAAACCACGTAGTACGTCCATCATTGGTTCATAAAAATATATGAAATAAGAAGGTGCAAACGGTTTATACCATCTTAAGTTCTTAAAATTCACTGTAAGAATTTTCTTTTTAAAGTGTCTGTACTTTTATCTTTTTCCTTGGTATCAATCTGTTTCGATTGACAAAAGTGTGTTGCATTACTGGTCCATAGAAAACCGTGACACTGAAGTGATCTCACGAAGGCGTAATCAAAGTTCTCCTCTCTGCCTTACTGGAATTGAAACAAAAAAGGGCAGAATGATGCATTTGACACCAATTTGGCAGCAGGGTTTATCGCAAAAGTGTCAAGTATGACACAAGATTTATGATGAGACTTACCCACTAACCTTTTTCTTATTTACCCGTAATAGTGCATTCATAATCTTGGACATGGGCCTATAACAAACACTGTCCAGGACATCTGCCAGACAGGTCATCGCACGCTGAAATATTGGCCGAGGACATTCCTCACTTTCGCAGCAAAGTATACACAACCTCAGTTTATAATGTGTTCATCGAAGGTTCCGGCTTTGTCTAGAATTTGATAGAATTAACATATTTTCATCATAGGCATACTCAAATTTGTTCCTGCTATTTTCTTCTTCCATATTGTAATGATGTTAACCACAAACTGCTTTATGCTTCTCGCTCAATCACTATAAGCTTATTTGGTATTCAAGATGTGCAACAGTAGAACTAGATTTTCACGACAATGGAGTTTTTACTAGTATATTGTCTGCCAATCTTTCATTCAGGTGGTAACGTTAAGTGTTAGAAAATCATAAAGAGGAAAATGCGCCCTTGACAAAAATGCCCTTTACTATAGCATTTATTCTGTCTATTGTATATATTCATAGTGGTATTAGTAGTAATGGGAGTAGTTGTAGTAATAGTAGAAGTAGCAGGGAAATAAATGATTCTGTTCCACCATTCATAGATTTCCGAATGTTTTAATGTATTCATTCGTAGAAACAAGATATTCTTTTGTTTTTCTACTCTAGGCCCATGGCCCGAAATTTTTGAGGACGTGGTCAGTCGATTAGATCGACCACCAGTACGCAGCTGGTACTTAATTTATCGACTCCGAAAGGATGAAAGGCAAAGTCGACCTCGGTGGAATTTGAACTCAGAACGTAAAGACAGACGAAATACCGCTAAGCTTTTCGCCCGGCGTGCTAACGTTTCCACCAGCTCGATGCTTTAGTAGATACAAGATATTGTCATAACAATGAAATAGTAGTGATACTTTGGCTTACCTTTAAAGGAAAACGACATATGCCACGTGCAAACAATACGAACATACATCCATACATTTAATTTAACAATATAATTTGTATGCCGTCAACAACAGGCCTACGTTTTGACTACAGGAATTGCTGGCAGCATTACCTCAGTTAATATGCTGATGAAGAATGACATTGCTCACTTTCTTGAGGAGACAAGTTATACTTCTATGAAAAGTATTTCATTTTCAAAGAAAATTATATGTCGAAAACATTTCGCAGGAGAAATCCTCTCCATCCATATTCTCGATTGAATATTCCGTACTACCACTGTAATAGACACTATTATAAGAAAAATGGAATGACTCAAACAATGAACTGGTATAGGTGCAGTATATAAAAATGAAAAAGAATCTTTTGCTTCTCTACACTAGTTCTTATTCCTTCCTAGAAATCTTCCTGTATTGTTCTTGTTATTCCATAGACTGCCCTGGCGTGTTACAAGTCGGATAGTTCAATTACTGTTAGGGAATTTTCAACATCAGCTTAAGAAATGTCCACTTCCCTTTGCATCTTAACATTAAAAGAGTTATTAAGGCAAATAGCAGTTATGCATCTTACATATTAACTACGGTATTGCAGCTATAAGCTACCACACTTCATGGTGACACGTCATACATTAAACAACAAACTCACCGTTGAAAGAAACTGTTGGTTCAGCTATTTCTAAATATGAACCATGTGTAGAAGTAGTTTTACCGAAAACAGTAACTTGCTTCTCGTGCTGCTATGAAAAGGAAGGAATACAATTCAAATATACTTTACATAATGCATTCTCTCCACATGAATCTTTGAACAAAAATTTGTACAATGATATTTGTATATATGCGTTTTTATGAACTTTGCTGCGTAGTTTGTTCTTTCATTCTAACACAGTAACTAATGATTTATATAACCTCAACTACCGGATTATATACCATGATCTGTTGTGCGTATTATCTGAACTGCCGCTATATATTCTTTTGAACTACTGTTTTCGTATCACTATCTGTGAACGTTAGCACGCAGGGTGAAATGATTAGCGGTATTTCGACTGTCATTACGTTCTGAGTTGAAATTCCACCGAGGTCTACTTTACCTATCATCCTTTCGGGATCGATAAATTAAGTACCAGTTGCATACTGGGGTAGACCTAATTGACTGGCCCCTCCCCAAATATTTCGGCCTAGAGTAGAAAAGACTTTTCCCCTTCTTCTCATGATACCTTGATATTGTATAGACTGAGTTACTCCTTGACATACCGCCGCTAGTATGATGAATCCTAGATTTTTTCAGGTTGAGGTTTCTAACTTGAACATGAAAAAATTATGTTAAGTTAGTATAGCAATTAGTACAGTAATATGGTTTACAGCAGATACGAGTTTCGAATCGTTTAGGCAATGTTACGAAGTTTTTTTTTGTTTTGTTTATTATATTAGATACATTTTATACTATATCTTCTTACTGTGTAGGCTCAATTATTATTGGACTTGTTGGTTTAAGGGATCCTTCCTTGACAGGTAGGTCTGTTGTAAGATGTATAACACTGCTACTCGGCTTTGTTCAGATATAAGATTTGATTTCTGTAGGGAACCTTGTAACTTTTCTCTTCTTCTGTATTAGAAAGACACTGGCTTAGAAACATCAGTTCAAAATAATACCAAAGACATGTAGTACATTTTTGAAATAAAATCATACATATACGTAAATATATTTTGTATGTATTTGCTATCTTTTCTATTCTGTTAATACACTAATTATTTCGCTCAGTGTTTAGGCGTTGGCTTAATTTAAAAATCCGAATGTTACGGATATATACTCTGAATTCTGAAAAAAATTCTTCTATATTCATTCATCTATTATAGTTACATATATTTCAAGGATGTCAGTTATGAATAGATATTCTTTAAAAAAACTCATTGAGTCAGTTGGGTATGTACATGGCAGGATTAAACAGTCACATATAGAACCTGAAACATAACAAGGTCATTTAATAAAAAAGTATAAACCGTTACAAATTAGAATAAACATAAAACAATATTTTATGGTGTGTCTATTTATTTCTGTCATGTGCGTATATATAATAATAATAATAATAATAATAATAATAATAATAATAATAATAATAATAATAATAATAATAATAATAATAATAATGATAATAATAATGCATGGGTGGAATCTATAAGCATTTTAATCTAACGCTACGCGCGTTTCCACAAGTCACATAATTCTTACGATCATAGTCCGTATACCTAAGGTGATTACAATATAGTCCATAGTATCCATGGACATCGGGTGGGTCATACTCCATGTGTTCGTTTCCTCAGGCAATATTGCATTAACGTTGGCAGCAACGCATGTAAAACTGAAGGTTGTTTATCAATTTTCAACAATGAAATGGTTGAAGGTTGTATGTGACCAGTTCTATAGGTGAGAATCAGTTGGTGATAGAAAGAGACAAAGAGAGAGAGAGAGAGAGAGAGAGAGAGAGAGAGAGAGAGAGATAGAGAGAGAGAGAGAGAGAGAGAGAGAGAGAGAGAGAGAGAGAGAGAGAGAGAAAGAAATGGTAATGATAACAGAGAGGGAGATATGTGTGGTGCTATTATCAAAACAAGTCTAACATCATCACTATGGTCGTAAGTAACATGCGATTTGTGGAAACGTACGTAGCGATGCATTAAAGTGTTCATAAACTCCGCCCATTGTCTAGTATGTATCCTATATGACATCGGCACCGCACGGTACAACCCTATAAAACTGCTATTGACAGTTGGTATCATTAGGCTGCAGCCGACATAATAGAATAGAAACTTTCATATGCCTATTCAAAAACGTTTCCAGTAAACGAACTGAAGGGATATATATATATATATATATATATATATATATATATATATATATATATATATATATATATATATATATATATATATATGTATGTATGTTTGTATGTATGTATGTATATAACGATGACCACTAAAGTGGACATTTAATGTGCTAGAAGTAGATCACATGTTGTGTCTACTAAGACCTAATGGTTCTCAAAAGAAATTTAGCGAAATACCAAACCGTATGTGGGCAAGACAGTGAAAATTACATAAATAAAACATTATTATTCGTGGACCGGTTTTGAATTCCTTACAATTCGTGCTGAAGAGAAACAGATATGTGATCTTCTTCTAGCACATTAAATGTCCACTTTAGTGGTCATCGTTATATACATACATACATACATACATACATACATATATACATTCATACATACATACATACATACATATGTATGTATGTGGTCATCGTTATATATAAACTTTAGTGGTCATATAAACATATACTTTAATCCACTAAGATCTCAGATATTTTTTCTGAATCTCTCTGATTCTTTAAATGTGCTAGCTTCCTGGTAATAAATCGATATTAATTGATATCTGATTTTTTACCCTAAGTTTTAATTATATATGTATGTATGTATGTATGTATGTATGTGTGTGTGTATGTATATATGTATATATGTAGGGGGTTTATGCATGTGTATATGTATGTAATGATATCTATACTTGGTATTTGGGCTAAATTTGACATTTTGCATTAAAATAAAATGAAAACATTCTCTCATCCAAAACTAAAAATATTTCAAAAATCAAAATATATCAACAAAATTATGGCTGAGAGAAAATAGTTTACTCAAAGTAGCCGACCCTCTGCTGCTACAACGTCCTCAAGGCAGCTTCGAAACCTGGCGCTTGCGTTCATTACTGTATCCCTTAGAAAATCTTCGAATACCTCCTTCATCTTGGCAATCAGCTCATCCTTGGTATCGCAAGTAGAGCAGTAGTCTCTCTCTCAACTGTACCCCACACATAGTAGTCAAAAGGGTTACAACCAGGGGAATCAGGTGGCCAGAAATTGTGATTGGTGCAGGCGTAGAGTCTTTGACAACCACTTGTGACTATTCTCAGAAGTATGATAAGGAGACGAATACTGTAACAACACATGTAGACTTCCATCAGCAACCCAGCCCAGCCAGAATTTGACTTGACCTCAGTCATCAGCAGATTCACATAGACGTATGAATTAAGCATAGGACCCTGTTTAATGTTCTGGGGATAATTTACAGCCTGTGGACATAGTCAGGACGACTGCCATTTCCCTTATTGTTGGCCGCAGCCCTTTATGTCACCTAGCCTTATCTCAACAAAAAAAATTAATCTTCATGCTCTCCAACGCTGTTGACTGTCCCCCAAACACATAGAGCTGTTCCTAAAAGGGATAAACATGAAACACCGTTAAATATAATCTGAACACGCTATATGTACATATGTATACACAGACACGCGCGCGCACACACACTTGCATATATAATAATATACGTTACTATAGTGTGGACTGTGTTGCCTGTTGACAGGTCATTTAATTGTCGATTACAGCTTGGAAGGTTAAAGTGTGTAATTTTAATCGCTGAAGGCTTTATGTTGCCTTGGTTTACTGCTTAGCACGGCAATACGATTGACAGTAGATGTGAAGTTCGATTCTCGCAGTTCATATTAAAAGTTTAAAGCACTCACGCTCACACAAGCATTTATTCGTTTGAATCTTACGCCGATGTATATTGGTGAAAGATATAAATATCGACAGGTTTTTGTTATACTCATTTGTCACATTCACTGTCATAAATGCCGCAAACCAGTGATTAGTCCGCTAGAAATTCGGTATCGTCAATGCGATATCATACAAACAAATAAAATATCGTAATGTGTATTTATGTATGGAGGACCGTATATTTGTTGCGCTTTTATTTGTTTCAAATATTCAAGGAAATTTCGAAACCGATCGTTCTGTGACATGTAATTAAAATAACACTCACTCTGAAAATGAATTTATGCACATCACACCATACAATGTATATCTGATAGCAGGCTGACTTTTACTATGCTAAATAGACATAAATCTACGCTTCGGAGCATTATGAAACATGAACTGTACTTTTCGTGTCGATTTCAAATTCTCTTTAGAATCTATAAATAGCATTTTTCAATACGAAGAATGCAGTAAATATTGATAAATTAACTTTAAGTTTCATAGTGATGTCGATTACAACTAAATATGCTTGACGTATAAATTGGATTAACTTGTAGCAACGTTAGAAATTATTGTTGAATCATTTTGAAAAGTGCAATCACTTATAAGACTCAGAATACTATGTACAACAAGGTTAAAGGGCACACCTAAAATTTACCTCTGACTCCCTCAAACCTAGAATTGATTCTTATTGAAAATTCTGTACGGTCCATGGCTGGCAAGAATTTTGAATATCATAGTCTACGAGCTACAGTATGACCTGCAGCTACAATTTCCATTTGAGAGATTTTTCAGGCAGCAAGTTATAACAATGAACGTTTATGCAAGGATCATATAATTAGTGATGTCTAGCTATATGAGGATAGTTTTCCTTCAGGTTTTCAGTGGAATGGGCAAAGCATTTGAACAATCTCGTTTTGACGAAAGTTCGTTTACTCGAGCATCTTGCTATTTCAATGGCCTTATTTGAAACATTTGTAACTGTGTATGATTATCAGACATTCATGCTCATCCTATTAGTAATATTAGCAAAAGATCGGCACAGGCAAGGCTTCCGAAGCAGATTAAGAGAATTCACAATGTCTCATCAGCATGCTTTTAAAAAAGACCTGTATCTCGACTTACAAGATCTTAAAGGAGCGCCGATAACTTGGGTGGAAAAGCAATATTCTTCTCTAGTAATTTCATGTAAACTCAGCTAGTGATTCCAAGAAATATATCTACTGCTGAGTTGAGAGCATTCTTCAGAGAATCTATTAATTGTATGTGACTATATAAAAATCCCTTTTAACTGTCTACTAACATGTGAATGGAACGAATTATAGATATCTTAACAGCCCGGTTTTCAGACATTATTTCAATTGAGAGGAAATAGTGCTTGTTGACATTATAAGTGGAAATGTCAAATACTACAAAATTGGGGACGAATCATCAGCAGATCTCAAATTTCTAGTGGCTTTCTGAATGTTATCTTAGTTCCCGCCCCCACCCTCAAAAAACAAAAAAAAATTATGAAATAGTATATTAAAGCCGCTATCATTTAACATGTACCAGTTCAATCGAGACGTTACAAGTAAGTTCATATTGTAGTTGAATGTTATCAATGCTACAATTATCGACATGTGTTATTTGATCCACTTCAACTCACTGATGTCTCTTCCCATAATTGAAACTTAACGTGGGATCATCCGCCATTCAGAAAATTCTGGATGATTGCTAAAATTCAACAGGGAAGTCCATATTCCTCTAATAATCATCTCTACGCCAATTGCTTACAAGCTGGACTAAGCAAAGATCTTGTCACCAGAGTCCCAAACTAGAGGACAAGAAATGTTGAGTGCCCCAATTGCATGTTAGTCAATGTTGATTATTTTTAGTTAAAGCTACGGCTTTAAAACTGGTCTGAGTTACTTCTCTTCGGTATTTCCCATTGAGGAAACCTAAATCGCTAGAAACGCTGCTTCTGAGAATTCGATAGATGCCAACACTGGGCAGATATGGTGCTTTTACACCTTTTACTATGAGAGAGAACTTTTCTCAGTGCTAACTGCAGTGAATTTGCATAAAGATGTTGAAAAATGTCACAATTATATTTTAACTAATCTAAATTTCGCGCATCCCTAATCACTCCTTGGCGCTAATACTGCTGAATTTATATATATATATATATAAATATATATATGTATATATATATATATATATATATATATATATATATATATACACACACATATGTGTGCGTGTGAGAGAGAGAGAGAGAGGGAGAGAGAGAAAGAGAGAGAGAGAGAGAGGGAGAGAGAGAAAGAGAGAGAGAGAGAGAGAGAGAGAGAGAGAGTCTGTACGTGTGTGCGCGCGCGTTTAAAGATATACCTGTATGTTCACGTCTTGCCAGTGCAAACTTGACCAGTAAACCTGAATTCAGTTTATGCCTATCTAAGTAGTAATCAGAGTTAGTTGTACAGAACAGCATATGGATTATTTTCCCCGTTTACTCAACACGTTTCTGGTTCGGGAAATGTCTTACGACAGCCCTGTCTGGTCATAACGTTCCCGCATCAGTGTATCTCATAACACACACACACACACACACACACTCTGTCTCTTTCTCGTTATTGGCGACGGAAGCCGTATTGGTTCAGAATAACATACTTTATATATTAGCGAAAGCTACAAAACTTCAGCATTCGCCTTGAGAAGCATATCGTACTGAGGAATAGTGCTAAAAAGCACAGATGTGTGTATATATATATATATATATATATCAATCGCAGAATAATGCTAATAATATAGCCTGAACAGGATAAACTATCCCTATTTTGCAGAGAAAAATGTAGGTGGCTAGCTGTGGACTCGAACGCACATCCCCGTGATTACATGTCACGATGCTTTGACCGATTAAGCTAAACTACTCACTACAAATTCTTCTGCAAATTAAGATATATAAATCTCGCTTTATGAGACGCTCTCGTATGTTAAATTCAAATTACGACAAACGTAAATAAACAAACGAAGTTTGCTTTTTTAGAAGCGTTGAGGTGTCTTTTAGAAAGTTAAAGAAGTGATTTTAAATTCTCAATTATGTGTGTAGCTTCTGTAATTTGTCTAAGCATTGCGTCAGTTCTATGTGTGGACAATATTTTAACTTCTATGTTGTTGAGCGAGCCCCCGTGTTCCTACTCGACGTGCTGGTACAGAACCGATAAGCTCTTCTCTTCCTTAAATTCACTCCAATGCACATTTACCCGCTCTCCTATGCTCTGTGCTGTTTCCCCTAAACACGACGTTGTCTTGTTACTGCACCGCCCCTCTGTACATCTTATACTATAGACTAAATTCCTGGCTTTACAGTTTGTTTGTGGGCTAAATCTACATACAGTACAGTTCCTATCAGTACAGGGAGTTCTACTAAAATGGTAGGTTCTACCGATTAGGGATTTGTTAGGATTGCCTGGCCTTTCTACAACCTTAATTCTTGGCTTAAGTTTGTCTACGGCCCTTCTAAAGCGGTACAAGAGTTCGCCTCTAGAGGTGGTGTCGACGAACATGACACTCTGGTATTTGTGGCTATCATACCATGAGTTGGCCTTCCCTATTTTCTTCTAAGTGCTTTCAATGGTGTTCCTTGACTTGCTTCTGTAGAGTGGGCAAATCCCATTCCTATCGTTACGTATGATAGTTTTAAATTTCCTCATGTCTCCTTTGTATAGTCTGATCCTTTCTCTATGGCTGTATCCTGAGAACAAAATGCGGTGAACGAAATGTTGTATGTGTCCCTTTAACTCTGTAGAGTCGCACATGCAAGACACATTTCTCATTACTCTGACGAGGTCTGCCATCAGTATATTGAATTGGGCATTGTCCGCGATGGCTGATTTCCGGTGGATCAGGTATTTGGAGGCCATAGGTTTGGTATAGTGTGAATGAAGGATTTAGGTTTTTTATTCCCAGTTTACAGCCAGAGTTCTGTATTTAGTACTGGTAGTCTATGGTTAGAGTATTTCGTAGGGTAGTTTATCGTGACCTTAATACTCTGGTGGATGTAGTTAGCTTTTTGCTGGATGTTATCCATAGTATTAGTTACCATTTCTATTTCAAGAGAGTACTCACTTGAAGGGCCCTAGACATACTTAAGCTAAGAATTAAGTTTGTAGAAAGGCCAAGCTACAGATTCTTTCTACAGATGTCAACTCGGGATTTGCTGTTGCTTTCGGACAATTCATGGGGCACCCATTTTCCAAGTTTAAGAACCTTTCCAAGTTGTTGAAGATGACGATGAACAGTTTTATGGTTTGAAGTAAGCTTTATTGCCAATTCTTCAACTGATAATGCAGGATTTACTTCAAGTAATGCCTCAAGGGGCTTATCATCGAACTCAACTGAACGTCCTGTTCGATCTTCATGTTCAAGGCTGAAATCTCCACTTCTGAATTTTGCAAACCAACTTCTGCAAGTTCTTTCATTCAAGCATTCTTTCCCATAAACTGAGTGTATGTTTCGAGTCGATTCGGTTGCAGAGTCTCCTTTTTTGTACTCATAAAGCATTATGTGCCTGAAATGTTATTTGGATACTTCCATGTTAGAAAGGGTTTTAATTAAAGAAATTTTTATTCTATTATTCTGTAAAATAATATGTAATTAGTTTAAATGTACACAAATGCATAAAAATATCTTTTAATTCCATTAGACATTCTAAAATACTATTAAATTTTATTCAATTTAAAAAGAGGTAAAATCGGACAGAACTTATGGGATGACCTGATAGTATACTCAATTAATTATTGGAGTTTATTCAATTTATTGTTCGAGAGGATTTGAGTGTATACATCTTATTGTTCCAGCGCAGACTACGGATAGCTTTAGTGAACTCAACTTCATTATGAAGATCCGTTATAGCTGTTTCTATGTGAGATATCATGCTTCTAATCTAGCTCTGGTTTAAATTTATCCGAGTAGCCTGGCGGCATATTTTTTTAAATTATTTATTACATGTATCAATACTTACTTGATACGGTGAGTCTTGTCAGGCTTTGGTTGTCTCTTGTACTTTCCTGCTGTTTGACAATCAGCACAGTATTCATTACTTTGATCAGGTTATCTAGGACTAAGTTTCTCCACTGATTACAATTTTTGCGGCAAATTTATGTTTTTCCAAAGAACTTTGTGCATTAAACTGTCAGTGAAGATTGATTTCAAACAGTGCCAGACAAACTTATCAGCTGTTGGTAATTCGAAACTTGAAAAATCAAATATATATTACTGCTCTCCCTGCATCTATACAAGACAGCTACCAGTGAGTCATTTTACTAAGGTTATAAATATAAGCCCCGTCAAACTACAACATTCCATTAGACAGCGTGGTATTTAAACCAGCAATAGTACAGACAAGACAAAAAAATTTACGGTACGAAATACGATATCTGGTTTCATCATACAGGTGTTGACGGCATTATTTCTAGCGAGTTATTCATTATAACTTCCAGCGAAAGATCAATAAAATGTACTTTTAAAAAAAAAAATTCGCTTTGTATTCAGAATTTACACAAAGGTGAACGAAAAAGAAATGCAATTAAAACAAGTTTCAATTTTGTTTCGTATATTTCCTCAATTATTATTTCTTTGTTAACATTTAAAATTAATAAAGTCAGAGTAATGTTAATGTAATGCTACATTACAAAAACTAGAAAAAAATTCATTTAAATAATTTCTTTAGAAAAACTTAGAATGGTAAATTGATAATCCTCTTTCTCTTTGTTTTTCTCTTTTTACTTCACTCATTTTCCGACGCATACATTCCTAACCGTACATATTCACAAACACTCCACTCATTCAAACTCTGTTAAATCCGAGTTGCTTATTACTACTCGATGATGACTATATTTAAATTTAACTGCTTATGCTTGATGTGCTGTATAAAACGCAAACAAGGCATGCACCTGTTTAATAGAAGAGTTCAGATTGACTTGTGCAGGGTGATGAATTCCTCCCCCAAAGACGCATTCCGCTACTTACTGAAGTGGCCCGATGAAGACCCAGCGAGGTGCTTAAGTGAAGCACGGAGTCTGGTCGAGCGGTAAAATGTAAGGGGACAAGTGCCTCATATTGAAAGGGCTTGAGGCCCATAAAAAGAAAAGCGTAAGAGGCAAGTGCCTCATTTCAAAGACATAATAAATTGAGATTGTGAAGTAAGAGGTTTATAGCCTCAAATTGTAAATTTACGTATAAATTTATAAAAGAACAATGATTTAGCGAAGCAGAGTTCGGCAGGCGGCTTCTGTCTTCTTCCATTAATACCATCTTACTCATCATTAATCACATCTCATTAATGTGTTTGTCCAGCCAGCACCTACTCTGTGTACTGCCTTTATGACAAATAAAATGAAACAGAAGAGTTCAGATACGGCAAAGCAAGTATGTCTTTATACTGGGTGTTCTCAATGTATCTTTTCCCAGGTTTTCGTTTTTTTTTTTCCAGCACTGAAAATACGAAAGCTAGCAGTTCACAATATGTTATTCCTCTTTTAAAGACTAGCATTGTTCCTTTTAAATGTGGATATTAGGTAGTCTTTCAGTAGCTTCTTTGCACTGTAGTCAGGTATTCTATTGCTGAAGGCTATACATGATTCAATGAGGAAAATGAGAATCATATATTCATATTACATGGGTTCGCGTCTGTTTATTGGGAATTCAATATTTCTGGTCTTGGTTTGATAGAAGTCTACCGCTGAATTCTGACTTCAGATCATATCAGAACTAAAATAATCTTCTTATGTTATTTAAAGTCATCCAGTAGCATGGTATGACGGTTCTGTGTATACTAAACTCCGCATCCATGCAGGAGTTTGGACTGTTTCTAAGGAATGCAAACATTTGAAGTTTGCTGCTGTCTTGTATATCATCGTCACATACCATTGTTGGGAATGTTGGTTCTTAGTTATACGTATGCAAAGACTGAAAAACTTGTTATCGTTGATGTTATGTTTTGTTTTTAGATCTAGAAAGTGCAATCCGAACAGGTTTTAGGGTGCCAGTGACAGATGATCGTATATCAAAAACTGTTATAGATAATTTCATAAACTGTAATATTAGCTGATGTTATAGGTTGTTGTGAATCTGTAGCTCAATAAAATGCTCTGATATAAGCTTGTTGATAACGAGCAGCCTTCTGATGCTGAAGATGTGAAGTTCGATACGGAGGTTATCAGACATTTCCAACAATCTGTATTCCCATGTAGTTTCACAGTTAACTAAAGTGCACAGGAACCAGTACAAAGCCATTTTTCAGATACTTTTTTATGGACTAAAGAATATAGACTTTCAGTTTAGAATAACCATACCGGCTATAAATCTTGTATAAAATTGCAAAACATTTCTCGAGTGTTTAAAAGGGAATTTTCATATGATTTAAGTATTATGCTGCTGTCTTGTATATCTTCGTCACATACCATTGTTGGGAATGTTGATTCTTAGTTATACGTATGTAAAGACAGAAACTATAGAGATTGAAACGATATTAGAGATTAAATAACGTGGGGTGGATATCTAAAATATCTAAAATTCATTAAATGTATATCAATAATGAATTTCCGCTCCATCATTTTAAATTCTGTTCTCGTTAGGTGGTCTTGATATACATTTTTCTTGAGTCAACATAGTTATTTCCTGTAATAGATTAAAATTAACCAAGAACACAGTAAACATCTCTTCAAAACATTAACCACATGACTAAGTAAGAAAGTAAATGAAAACTTCGAAATTAGTAAAATTGGCTGAGACCATAAAGAGCCTGACGTATATTTTTCTATAAGTTTTCGTTACTCGATACTTGTGCCTTTGTCTTTTATCGCTTCTGTCTCACTAGGCTTAACAAGAAGTAGCATACTTTTTGAACAAATAGGAAATTTTATTCTTCAGCATTAATGTTAAAATCGGTTGCAGTAGCCTCGTGAAGCCCCATGAAATTGAATCTGCGAGCCGGATTCAATTAATGTACATGAATCAATTTTGAAAATTATACTTTATACAATTTTTTATACTAACATTGCAATTCCAAATATTGTTTGGGAAGGAAGAAAATTAAGCTTGTGTTGGATATCGAATAATAGACAGAAACATTTATTCCTTTTATGTCCATATTTATCATGTTTGTTTTTGAAATATGTAAACAATTTATTTATTTTAACCAGGCATCTGGGTAATAAAAGGGAAGAGAATTGTAAAGAGAAACGTTGTATAAATATAAATTCAAAAGAACTAAAATAGTTAAACTTCGAAACGAAACCCTATAGAATTTTACAAGATGACTTGCCTCGGCTAACTTATGTGATCGTTTTGATTAACAAAGTATACTGTGACATTCTTTTACACTGATATATCCCACTGAATAAAGTAAGAAGGCATAACGGTGTTTGGTGATTTAACTACGTATTCTCTTTTCTTAGATATTCATTTAAATCTATATTCTTTTTGTTCGATACTCATCTTAGATATAAAAAATATTTATCCACTTCTCATACTGTCATTCCCCCTTTGTTCTCACAAAACACTAAAATACCTAACATTTGCTTCTGTTAGAATTGAGATCATCACGATTGCCCTCATTTGTATTGATTATATTTCAGTAAAATATTTCATGAAATCTTTTATTCATTTATTTCCATGTTTATAGGTGATTACACAACTTTCCATAACTGATTAAAAATCACTTTACCTAAGTCGGCTAGCGATTCAGCCGTTGACCAGTAAGATAACTCTTCAGCTGCATATAGGAGTTCCATGTGCTAGAAGAGAAGATGCTGTCAAATTTCTTTCAAATCACCACAAATCCTCATTATAGCCTACCAAAAAGGCAGCTGTGTTGGACAATATTGTGCTGGATATACAAAATGACAACAGCTGGAACATATTCTATTCTGAAGTATGTTAAATTTCAGATAATGAAGGTCCGAAAAATAACAATAATATTAACAAATTTACTTATCATGGTAGAGCACGTGCAAATGAATAAGTGATTAACGATAAGGATGTGTGACTAACCTCACTCCAAACCAATTTTGAAAATATACGTTTTGGAATGTTGTGTAGTTATAGCAGTCAAATCTTGAAACTACTTGGTTCACATGATTTCTAAGTAGATAGAAACTACAATTCTTCGTGATAATTATATCACCGACGTTGTTTAAGAGCAAAGCTAAAAATATGTTCTGGTGGTGAAACATTAAGAAATATTCTCAACGCGTGATTGTTCTATTAACTTTCGAGGTGAAGAAATTTAATGTTCTGTTGCTTGTTGTCTTAAATGGAATTTCTCTTAAAACACGGTAATTACATTAGTACAGCGTGTAGTTAGACTTCTCTATGTCTCTTGATTCTGTAAGTATCAATTTACAGAAGTTAGTGAACTTGAAATAATATTGAGATTTGAAACTGCAGACAATTCCAGAAAACTGAAATCAGGATTGAAATTTAAAGAAAAACATCGTCGCTGTACGTATAATGTACACGAAGGTGAAGTGTACGATATAACATACTTGGATGTATCAGACACACAGAGCGTCTATTTCTAAGTCTTCTACATTATATATTTTGGCATTGATTGAGTGAGGTAGTTGAAACATCTTACTTTCAATAAATCGTTTATATTCTGACAGATTTTTTTTTTCAACACATGAAAGGAAACGTTCAAGTAGGAAAAATTTGGAGAGGGTTCACAGAATTTATTTGCCAGGAATGAGGCATATGCGAATGTAATACTGTTAAGTGTGATGTCAAGAATAAAATATTTGAGTGTAGTGACCTGTCTTTATATAATCAATGTTTGAAAAGAAGATAGTACAATTAGAAATTGCAGAGATTTTCTCAAATTCCGACGCATGTATACTAGAGTGGGCCTCGAGACAAATTTAAATTGTTGGCCTGAGGTGTATATAGATAGCATAAACGCTATCTGCTAATGCACAAGAGTACAGCACAAATAAGAAATTCAAATTGTGAGTAAGAAGCAGCTCAATATTATAAATATTATCGATATCACACACACACACGCTCAGATACAAACATACACAATAAGCACACATACACAAATACATTCACATACATATGTAAACGTTGATTTACATAATTATTCGTAATGCGATTTTAAACATAATTATGCTAGTAGTTGTTGTGTATATCACAGGAAATACCTTTGAAGGATTCCGCAGATCCTTTCTGCAGTCTTTAAAAAGGAAAGCCATAATGGATAATGTAGTCATGGATAAACGGAAATATCGTAGGTAAAACATATCTGATTATACGTAACTTCGAACAGAATTAATCTGAAACTAAACAACAAAGATAGCAACAGAACCAACTTATGATAACCAATTTACTTAACTATACTTACATGTGTTAGTGTGTGTGCCTCTGTGTGTCACTGTGTGCATGTGAAGTGTCGATGTGTATGAATATATGTCTTTGCGTGTCAGTGTTATAGTACAGAAGGAAGATTTTGAGAAGCCGAGTGTATGAAGAAGATATATGTATCATGCGCCTGTTCGGAGAAACAAGGCGTCCACACTTGAAGTACGGTACTCAGAACATTCAAGAAATTACATTTCTACAGTGTTTGCTTGCACACGGATTATACATCTGTTTAAATCCCTGTTACAACTTCCCTGTTGGAATTTGATGGGTAGAAACAATATGAACAATTTATAGGCGAAAATCAATATTTAAAGGTAACATGACCGCTTCCCAAATTAGAAATCGTCTTATCTCTATGTATTGATGAAAATTATATTGGCCAATAATTATAAAACGAAAGGACAATGGAAATAAGAAGTTTGCTTTACAACTACACGATTCCAGGTTCAGTCTTACTGTGTTGCACACTGGTTGATCATAGCCTTGTGAGTAGACTCAGTTGACGTAAATGGAAAGAAACCTGCATGTATATGTCAATGTGCGTGCGTGCGTGTGTGTGTATGTGTACATGTTTTGTGCGCGCGCATTTGTGTGTGTGCGTGCGTTTGTGTTTATGTTATGTTGTATACATACATACATATATATATGCATATATATATACATACATACATATATATATATATATATATATATATATATATATATATAAACATACATATATAAACATACATATATATAAACACACAAACATATATATAAACATACATACATATATATAAACATACATATAAGCATAAATACATACATATAAACCAGATGTTGAAGAGATGAAGAAAAAACGACAGACATGTTAAAAGTCATCACTTCGCAAGAGTTCCAGCCCTGCTTCGAACAATCCACTGATGCATTGCTTCCAATGGAGGATACTTTGAAGGCGAGAAAATGTGTAAACATGTATAAACTAAGTGAATAAAATAATTCCGGTTCCTTTTGGGTACCCTCTCGAATATATTTTATCCATCTAGTGCAATATGTCTATAGTATCTATATTCCTACATTCACACGCAGACACATAAATACTCACACATGTGCACTCACACGCGTACACACTAACAATTTCACACACACACACTTGTGTGTATGGGTGTGAGCGTGTGTATGTGTGTGAAACTGTGCAGTTCGTACCGATGTTAGAAATCAATATTATTGGAAGAAATATTTGTAAGCAAAAATTAAAAATTTACAGATCTCTATGTAAAGAATTGCATAAATAATGTTTTGTAAATTTACTCTCTAACTCTCTTTCTCTGATCTATGACAATCCTAAACACTGTAGCTTTATAGTCAAGTCAGCTTTGAGAGAGCGTTGCTATGGACTAAATCACTAGTGGCCAGTTCAGTTCATAGTAAACTTTTTAAAGACTTCAATGTCTTTTGGGACTCACCAGCTGAAAATCCCGCCAACAACTAACGACTGCATGACTGCGTAACCAGGCAACACGGAATATATTTCTTTTATAGTTCAGAAACAGCCATAATCGATAATTGATTGTTTTTCTTTTTCTCCTTCATCTACTACCTTGCTTTTGTCCTTCTCAATATTCTGTTTGGAATCTCGTTTCATGACAGCTGTTTTTAGAAACGTGGTTTATTTGAAATTTAAAGCATAAATGAAAATATAAATTGCATTTCTGTGATTGTCCATGTTACGTATTAAATATTAGGGAGTCTGCAGCTTTATCCAGATCAATAATGTGGATTTCTGCACATCGATATTGAAATTCCACCGCACTTGAGTGCTTTAGATTTTGGTTGGCAGTTTACCAATATCAGTGACCTCGATATGAAAATCATCATAAATGTTAGAGCTATATTATTTACGATTATTTTTGCTGATTGAAGAAAGAAGGCGATCCTCTGTTTAAGGAATGCATGGGGAACTACGAAAGTTTCGGACCTTTTTTATGTTTCTTCACTTGTTCCATCTGTCCTTCTGAAAACAGCATACACATATTCCACCCTATTATGTTCTGATATCCATTTGTACACACCAATCTTGATGTCTTCCACTTCGTTACCATCCCGATTAGCTCCTTGTTGTCCTCGTCCATCATTATGCAAGTGTAGTTTACTTCATGGGGAGGGGAATTGTTTGTGCTTTGTTGTGTCAGCGATTCTTATTTTTCTTTTAAGCTTGTCTAGGAGGGGAATGGGTGGGTTCGGTGTCAATAGGGAGAGGGTGGGTCTCAGAGGGTATGGGTGAAGTGATCAATGTTTGGGGTTCCACATTATACTTTTTGTCTTCTTCCTTTTCCCATCTGCCATTTTCCATTCTGCCTCTCTTTCATCCTCTTTTTCTTTTTCCTCTTCTTGCTTCTTTTCCGGCATTTCTTCTGTTGTTCGCTTTTGTAGAGGGCAGTGTGCTCTAATGTGGCCTTTTTGGCCACATTTAAAACAGCGTGGAGTCCTGCCCTCTACTCACACTTTCAATATTTTGTGGCTTGGAGGATGGCCACCTCCTTCTCGCTACCAAAGAGCATAGCCGCCACGACCCAAGCCACATCAATTTCTAGTGGAATTCGCTCTACGCTTATCCTTGATGTCCTTCTTCCCATATATGTAGGTAGAAGCACCATTTTATCTGTTGCGTTCTCTATTGTTTTAGCTTCCGACTTGAATAATACTATTATGGATCCAAATTTACTCCCTCTGACCAGATACGTAATGTATGGCCAGACCGAGCACAATGCCTTTTCAAAGATCCTTTCTTCCACATTTTCAATTCTCCTGTTTTCCATTGAGTATACTTTGTATATCACAATTTTTCTGTCAATCTTTTCTATTTTCTTCTGGAGTGGTGATAAATTAACGTCACCACCTATTCTGGTTACCGTTCTTCCGTAACTTTCCATGTTGGAGAGGTCTACCTCCCTCTTCCTCACCTCCACCGCCTCTGCTAAACTTTTCTTTTCTAAAACTTTGTCCATCCTTTCGACAGTATGAACCAACCCCTCTTCCGAAGAAGAAACTTCGGAACCGCTAAATTCCGAATAGCACATTCTCGTAGCTTACCTCTCGATATTCTCGAGAGAAAGCACAACTTTAAACCGCTGCTAAAGCAGCACAAAAACAACTGACAATTTAACCAACAATAACTTTAACAGCAACTTTAAACATTAACTAACCTTTAGTACAACAAATTTACCACTGCAACTTCACTCGACTCCGAACTCTGAACTCACTTGGATCGTTGCTATTTATACTTTACTCGGACCAGTATGTCACGCCCCTTTTGAGATTTCGACTACTGTGAGAGAGGGGAATTTCTTTTATCTTAATTTTCTTTTCTTTTCCAGCACATCTCCCTCTTTTTTTTTTTAGCTATTGTATCAAATTTAATATCTTTTTCGTTTAGGTATTATTTCCATATTTTCAGTCTGTTTTCGTATTTCCATCTTTATACTTGTGTTGCAAGACTGCGCCTATTCCGTACTCCGAAACATCAGGCGCTACAACAATGTCCATTCTAGGATCGAAATGCGTTAATGACAAGTCACAAATTAGTATTTTCTTTATGTGTTCAAATGAGTTTTGACACTTTACTGACCAATTCCATTTTGCTTCTTTTTTTTTAGTAAATCGTATAATGGTGCTCTCAATTTATGTATATTTGGAATGTACTGTTGGTAGTAATTTACTAGGTCAAGGAAAGATTGTAATGTCGGATCAACTGAGTGCCAACAACAACACATATATATATATATAGATATACATATATGTGTGTGTTTGTGCGCATGTGTGTGGAAGTGCGTGCGCGCGCGCGCGTAAGTGTTGTGTCAGCGAGAAACGGCGGCATGTGAATTTTTTATAAATAGAATTATAAACCTCCACCGTATATTGACTATACAAAATAGTCTAATGCTAGTGCATAAATACACACACACACACACACACACACACACACATACATATTCATGCACGCGCGCACATGCATACAGACACAAACACACTCACACACAGACACAGAGACAGACACACACACATACACACGCACATACACATGCAGACACACACACATACACACACACACACAGACACACACAGACACACACACACACACACACACACACACACACACACACACACACACACATATTTCTACCGGCAATTGGATTTTGTTATTTTTCTTTAGATTAGATTGTTAGGTATTGCAGCTTTGCAAAATTGGTGATTGGATTATATATCTAGTACCTCTATCAGCTCTGAAGTTTCTACTGCATTGATAACTAGGGTGATTCGGCAACTTACTGGTGATTACTACAATAATAGTTTCAATACCATTATGGTCACTGCCTCGTAGTAAAATAGGGCGAACATGAGAACATTTATATTAGAAAGGTCTGTTGCAGTTGCTAGTTTTCGTGTGTACATTTTGATAGTGGCAACATTTTAAGTTTTCTTCAGCAATTCAGAAAGCTGTCTGAAAAATGAATTTTTCAATGGAGCAGCAATTATTTTGATCTCTTCACTGATTGAAACAGTTTCGACCACAAGCAAATATTTTTCGACGTTTCTGTTTTCTTGTCTCTTTCAATATTTAGATATAATATCATAGCAAAGTGAAACTTTTAATTGTAAAGCTAAAGAGTTTTTTTCTTTTAATATTTTTTGAGATTTTGGACTTGTAAAGTCAGTTACAACGCTTTTCATGGCCTCATGCAAAAAGTCAATATCAGATGCTATCTCAAGGAAAACTCCCATTTTTGATCAAAAATTAATTAATCAATTTACAAATTTATTGTATTAATGATGCGAAAAGAAACACATGTCAAAGAGATTCGCACTACAGTTAGTTGAGATTATGGCTATATTTGAAAGGTGAAAATTTATTCGTTGTCAGATTTGTAGATGCTTGCACAGTTATTTCATAGTTCTCTAGTTAGCGCAAACTGTAATCTACCACTATAGTTATGGAAATTTTTAGCGACACCTTAGCTTACGTAAGTTACAGAAAGTTCATTAGGAGATAGCCGTTTAATATGCACCCACGGAACTTAAACATAGTAAAGATGTCGCTACCAGTTAAGCGCTTACGATAAGATCATTAGTCTTTTTTTCAGCATAAGGTACTAATATCACCAACTATTGATGACAGTTTTTGTCATAATTCATAATGTAAACACTGTTCATTTTAGGAAGTTAGTGCATCTACAAACCTATCATGTCATAACTTTTGTTTCATAATAAAGTGCATTATTTGTTTCACAGTGAAATACTGTCTCGTGCTTACGAACTGAAAACTGAATTGGGACTGTTTTTTCAATGCTCATTTTCAGTAAACATTTAACTGGTTACAATTGATATGCTTTATTCGAATACTTCATTTATATATAATTTCATTGGTTTATTTCATTCAGAAATAAGGTCGCCAGAAAAATAAATCCAGAAAATAATTTTCATTTTCGACGAGCAAAGTGTGTCCCTTTCTCAGACAGCTGGCCTCGCGGAAAAAATGTTATACACAGAAGAGGATTAAGTATGTTTCGTCATCTTTTTGTTATTATGTTTCGGTATTTTATTTATTTATTGGTAGTGGTGGTGGTGGTGGTGATAGTGGTGGTTGGTGGTTGAGGGCATCATGTATCGTAATTTTTGCAGCGCGTTGATGTCAGTGTAACGCAAGTCTTTCTGATTAAGTGCGAATTCTCCCATTGGATGAACTCATAGCCTTACTTCATTCTGATTTTCTCATAGTTTTTCTTGGTAAAAAATATTGAGCTGGCGTGCCTTCCCCACCTGGATGGCTGTTAGCTCACCAGGAGCTCATCTGTCATTTGACAGGTATAGTTTTTAGACTTGCTAGGTATCCAGACGCCCTCCTCATAAGAGTAGCAACACACTCCAAAGGGGGAGCCAGTTTAGTCGCCGGCTACTCGACTTTGAAAGACGTAGGCTTGTTTTATTTGGTACCCATAGCAGGTCTCAATAGTCTGTGATGATATTGCAGACCCGACTTCACTATAGTACAGAGTAGTTGTATTGCAGTCTCTAATGACTGAGCATGTAATCATTTGTTCACTTGTTCACTACTTATCCTTTCTGGGCCATCAGTAATTATCTAAGTGACGTTGCGGCATTATTTCTCGATTCTCACAGTAAACTAATCTCATTGCCGCAGAAGTAAGTAAATTGATTGACATATCCGGCGACATGACAGTGAGATCAAAATTTACAGAAATATCGATTGACATTTTCAAGATATCGAAGAAAATGAATATTCAGAAATAGCAGATAAATACCAAGCTTTAAAAGAGTTAATAGCTTTTCCTATCACAAACTTTTGAAAGCTGGGATCCATATTGTTAACAAGAAGAAGCAGCGCTATTGTCGATTTAATGTTGCACATAGCACATCTCTTTCTCAAATATTGCACTACAACTTGTGAGTATATTTGGTAGACGGAAACTGAAAGAAGACCGTCGTATATGTATATCTATGTATATGTACGTGTTTGTTTGTCTGCATTTGTCTCCCCATCATAGCTTGACAACCAACGTTGGTGTATTTACGTCCCCGTAACTTAGCGGTTCTGCAAAAGAGACCGGCAGAATAACCACTAGGATTACTAAGAATAAGTCCTGGAGTCGATTTGTTCGACTAAAGGCGGTGCTGCAACATAGGCGCAGTCAAATGACTGAAACAGATGAAAGACTGAAAATAAGAATACATACGTATATATATATATATATACATATACATATATATATATATATATATATATATATATATATATATATATATATATATATATATATATTCAGAAGATGCACACCATTGAAATATTAAAAGTTTGCCACTCTCTCATCGCTAACGAGCAGCCCCATATTTTAACAAATGATCTACCGGAAATAGATAGTTCAAGCACAAAGAGAAGTATGCTACAAATTTAATGAGACACCTGTCTTCTATGCAGTTTACAAATTTCATTAAGTTGTAGTGCAAATATTTTCGAAAGAGATGTGTTATGTGAAACATTACAGCGGCAATAGCGCTGCTTCTTCTTGTTAATGATGTGGATTCCAGCTTAGTATAGTACTTTAGTTGAGGCACCAGAATTTAGTGCGGTCTTCTCCATGCAATTTCAAAGTAAGGTGATTAAAATCAAAATAAGCAACAAGAATATCCACAAGCATTGCAGTACGATCGTTTCATGCAGCTCCATTTAATTGAACAACGCAATCATTACATCAATTTAAAATGCAGAGCAATCCTCAGCTGCACAAGGACATAGAATTTAGTTAAATTAGAACAAATGGACACATTTACTATAATTATACCTAAAATCTCCAAGAAGTTAAGGAGATAGACAAAGAACATGTTGTCTTCACTTCGGCATAGAATTATCAAGAAGACTCTCACTGTCACTGATTTTATTTTTTTTATGGGGTAAGTTTTAATTTATAGACTAGTTTATCAGATCTTTGTATATCTAAGGCTGAGGAGAATAAAGGGCAATATCTGTTAGGAATAGGGCTGAAGGAGCAGACAGAAATCATAGTTGCTTTGTGTGTGTGTGTATAAACTAGGCTATTCTTCAGGCTCCGTAATCACCATTTTTCTAGAGTCAACTGGATTTTGTTCCTTTTTGTTAGCTGTTACAGCGTTGCAAAATTGCTGTCTTGCTTATTATATATCGAACACTTTTATCAGCTCTTAAATTCTACCACATGCACACGCGCGCTCGCACACACCACGATACGCTGTCACACACAAACACACACACACACACACACACACACACACACACACACACACACACACACACACATTTGTTTGTGAATGTATACCAGCGATTATGTACTCGTTCAGAAAAGTGAAAACTTCATTTCTATGAACTGTCTGCCGTCGAAATATGTGAAATCAGTCATAAGCTCATTGGCGTCTAATAAATAACAATGCTACTGTACACATAATGCATGATAATCAAGCTAGCAACAATAATAAATATGCATAACGTGATTATTATTTATATTCGTATTATTATCATTATTAAAATGTTGAGTTTGCAGAATCGTTAGCGCGTGGGACAAATAACATAGTTGTATTTCTTCTGGTCTTTTACTTTCTATGTGCAGATATTGCTGAGTTCAACATTGTCCTCCATCTTTTCAGGGTCAATAAAATAAATACCAGTTGAGGACTGTGGTCAATATCATCGACTAAACCCCTCTCTCGAAATTTCAGGCATTGCACTAAAATGTAAAGCAATCGATGTAAGATGACGTGGTGGCAGAATGGTCTGCGCATCGGATGCTACTACTTTGAGGCATTTCTCTGACCATTTCTTTACATTGTGGTTTCAAGTTCCATTGAGGTTAACCATGCTTTTTATCCTTATTTGGAGGCTACAATAAATGCCAGTTGAACACTGGAGTTGATATAATCGACTAGCTCCTCAACCTCCAAAAAAGCATCAAATTTTTAGGGTCATGTAACCTATAGTAGGAAGAATTATATCCTTAATTTTACCAGTGATGATAAATTTTTAAGTATGTGAGAAATATTTCAGCTGTAACCTTGGAAATTTATAACTATGTACTATTAACCATTGTTTTCAAAGAAATTATAACAGCTGTTACAGTCATCTTTCAATTTATACTTTTGATGTTATATTTTGCTTTGTTTTTGTCATTTTTCGTAGAAATATGTACCAAATCTTATAAAATATCTCTTAGTTTATTGAAAAATAAACAACAATAACAAATAACAATAACAAAACATCCTCTGGTAAACGAAAACAAAAACTGAGGAAAAACGATTTAAGAAAAGAAAAGAAGGAACAACCAATAATAGAAGATAAAAATATATAAAAAGAGAGGTTATCTTCATTGAAATTGAAAGTATTATTTCTGAAACCACCACTTCAAACATTTCTAAGAAAATAAAATATCAAATACAATTACAAGAAGATCTCAACATCGATAGCAAAGTGGTATTGTTATTTCTTCTCTAGATTCCTATAATATTCAAGATCGGGGAAAAGGAGATAAAAGGAGTTATATGAAATGTTAGGCTTACAATAACCACAATTATAACGACAGTGGAAACAGATTATTTCTATACTTTCGAGGAATATTTCGGTAAATAAAAAAAAAGCTCACATAGTATTAGGATATAATAACTTATTTTCCCCGACGATTTCAACGTGCGTGAAATCGACCGCAAGTTCGAAATCAATGAGACAATTGATTTACGGTATTCAGAGAAGAAATAAATAAAGTTTTGGTCCAGCGATTGGTGTAAAGGTAAGGACACAAATCGATAACTTCAAACTATGCAGTTCTTAATCAACTATCGTAATTCTGTTCAAGAAAATCATTCACACTTCAGTTTAAGTAGGAAAAAAAGGTTTCTCCTTTGTAAAACATACACACACACACACACACACACACACACACATGTATGTCCAAGAAGGGCCGCTTACTCTCAACACGTTCACAATAATTAATGCATATGAATTTACTCTATAGACCAAATCTCACTCTTTATTCATGTATGCATATATATATACATCTATCTATCTATCTATCTATCTATCTATCTATCTATCTATCTATCTATCTATCTATCTATCTATATATGTCTCTCTCTATATATATATGCCTGTCTGTCTATCTATATGTGTGTGCGCGTGTGTATGTGTATATTAATATATGATATGTACATATGCATACATACATACATACATACATATAAATATATATATATAAACTTAGAAATAGATACTTGGCGTTCAATCGTGTGGTAAGTAGCTTGCTTACGATCCACATGGTTCCGGGTTCAGTCCCACTGCGTGGCACCTTGGGCCGACCAAAGCCTTGTGAGTTGATTTGATAGACGGAATCTAAAAGAAGCCCGTCGTATATATGTATATATATATATATATATATATATATATATATATATATATATATATATATATATATATATATATATATATGTCTGTGCATGTATCTGTGTTTGTCCCCCACAACATCGCTTGACAACCGATGCTGATGTGTTTACGTCCCCGTAACTTAGCGGTTCGGCAAAAGAGCCCGATAGAATAAGTGCTAGGCTTACAAAGAATGAGTCCTGGGGTCGATTATCTCGATTAAAAGGAGGTGCTGCAGCATGGCCACAGTGAAATGACTGAAACAAGTAAAAGAGTAAAAGAGAGAAAGAGTATATATACACACACACATGCATATATTGATACCGGACGTCACCAACAGTAAACAACATGAAATACGAAAACAAATGAGCTCAATACGCACACAACGAGAGAAACAAATGGAAAGCAGGACAATTAACATAAAGAACGACACTTCATCAGTTGTCGGCTATCTATCTACTCCTCATTTCGAGCATTAAACGACAATACGAGTCTTCGAAGACAGTTGCTCCCATAAGTGCCAAAATAAAAAGTTGGGAACAAAAACCGGACAGTGGCGACAAAGAAGGAAACCGAACGAAGACAAACGTGGGTGGGGTCGTTAGACCAGAGCGAGGGTAAAATAGCGAACGCTGGAGAAATGTATTCTTTGATAAGAGAAACGATAGAAGAAATAGATAGGATACATGCAGTCCGTAAGACAGTCCTGAAAAAAAAGAAAGATTATCACGTGAGGAAAAGAAAGATGGACGATGGTCACATGTGAGCAACGAGACAGAGAAACGAGAAAAGACGGAAGAGAGAGAGACAGATAGAAAACTGTGAAGGGGAGAAAAAAGAGAATTAGAGAAAGGATGAGAATTAGAGAAACGATAGGAGAAAAAGCAGTATAGAGTAGATTCGACTCTATATCTATGTTTGGGAAAAGGAAAATGGCGCTTGCAGACCAGTTACCCTATTTAGCTCGAAAGGGCCGTAACAGTGTACATTAAGTGAGCTATTGCATCTTTTCTTGTGTTGATTTTGGATAATGTTTAAGAATGTATTAGCATATAGCCTTGTGCGTTGTTGGAGGTTTTATAGTATTAATTTTCTTCATATTATTTCTTTTTATTCCGAAAACACGAATCTCCAGCCTATCGTCATGCAATATTAATGTTAGCGTAATTTTTTTCCATCGAGGTTCCACCAGTCCGGACATATCAAAGTTGATATCAGAACTTGAAGTGTCATATTTTGGAGCTGTTATTAAGATATGAATAATGGTGAAGTTTATTTTAGTTCCATAATACTTTATATTAGTCTGTTTGCTAGGTTTTCTAGAATGCTTACCTGTTTTTGTATATGTTATTATTCACTCTAGTTCATATTTTGCACTTTATGAGTGATAAACTTTCATTTTTGTCTATTTGGGATTGTTATTACCGTTTAAGTTTCACAAAACGATCGTTAAACCCGAAGGTTTTAAATGAAAGACAATAGCGATGACCAAAATCTCAAAATACACAGGTATTGAACTAAATACTGTAATACTCAGTAAACCATTCTATTTATTGCCCCATATACTCTACATTATTCTTGCATTTACTATATACAATCAATAATAATTGTCATATCAGTAAAATGTCATTATTAAAGATAAGAATAAGACAAAATTAATGAAAATTCATAAAGGCGAAAATTGGATTATGCCATAGGGAAAGTTACTGATTAGGTAATAGACAATATTATTATATCAATGAATTCATTCTACTTCATTACAACTTAGATGTAAATTTAGAAAGTTTGAAATGATTATATTATATTAAGACGAATTTAAAATGAAGCGTAAATAAAATATAACTGAAAATATAATTACTGGAAGAATGAGATCAGCAATTCTAAATAACTGGTAAATGTAATAAATTTAAAAAAATACAAAATAAGACCATAAAATAATAAATTAAAACAGGAAAGAAATAACAAACTTAGAATTCAAATTTTGGTAAAGATTCGGATATTGTTATATTACCTTCTTAATTTTATCAGCCGCGGCAATTATTGTAGAAAAAGCGCTGTCTGAAAGTAATTACAATACGTGACTGCTTATATCTGTACGTACACACACACACACACACACACACACACACACACACACGCACACAGACACACGCACACACACACACACACACACACACACACACACACACACACACACACACACACACACACACAAATATATATATATATATATATACATACATAAAAAAGTGTTCGCTTCATCCATCCGAACGGGGAACACCTAAAGAGAAGCTGCGTAGGCTTGTAGCAACACGATTTATTGTGTAATAATACAATTTATAGCATGTTTATAACAGTACACTTTGTAGTAATAAACCATGATGTCCGCTCCAATGTGGTTATTTGTTGTAGTTTAATTAATAATGTTAGTGCTTAATCCTTCCTACAATTAATATTGAATGAATGTGGTGATATCTAAGGTATGTTTGGTCCCAAACAACACTTATTTTAGTGCTGTTGACACCGCCGGATTGAATGATGCTGCCCAGGTGTCGAAATCATAGTGATATCCGTAGGGTATCTGATGAAGGAGGTGTGTTCGATTGTTGGTATGACTGTTATTGTATGTGTGGAATTGTTTTATAAGACATCTATTTGATATGTGTGTGTGTGTGTGTGTGTATTTGTGTGTGTGTATGTGTGTATTTGTGTGTGTGTGTGTATTTGTGTTTGTGTGTGCGTGTATTTGTATGTGTGTGTGTGTATTTGTGTGTGTGTGTGTGTGTGTATTTGTGTGTGTGTGTGTGTGTGTATACACTGTTCATGTTATAAGAATTTTATAAACATTCGAGAGTAAGTGAAATAATTTTTGGAATATTAGATCTCGATGCACATCACATAAATCTATACATAACAGTATGTAAGCATTAGAGGGAGAAACTCAGAGAATTCCTTTAGGGTTCGAATCCCTATCTCCTGAAGATATAGCAGGAGTTCTACCAGTAGGTCTCAATAATCCATCGAATTTTCCGTTCATTTTAGAAACTTCATTCTTACCGGCGGGAATCCTTTATTTTTGACATCATAGGAATTTTATAAACTTCTCAAAGTGTACGGCAAATAATTCCGGTTCAGTTTTTGTAATATTATATCTCGAAGTACATCACATAAAACTGTAAGCAATAGTTTATTCTGTCCATAAAAAAACTTTTGATGTCTGTCTATATTTCACTTACTCAAAAAGGGAGAAAGCCATGTCAATAAAAAGAATTTGCGCTCATGAGGGTTGTATTCTAAAACAAGAATGCACCCAGATCGGATAAGATATTTTTAATGATCTTTTTTTCCGCGAAACAGAATTAGAGTTCTCCAGTTCCATCAATATAGAACCTAGAAATTTTTATCAAGATCCTGTTTGTTATACAAAAATATACATAATGCGCACACACACACACTCACACACACACACACACACACACACACACACACACACACACACACACACACACACACACACACACACACACACACAAACTCACATATATCTTAACACACACTGGCATATATATATATATATACATATGTGGATGTATGTGAGCATGTGTATGTTTATATAAGAAAATGTGTCCAACATAGACATTTTGACAGAAATACAAATATATAAAAGAGCAGAAAGATAGATATACCGCCCAGTGCAACATGGTGAGTTAGCGGACGAGTGTAAGCGCCCTAGTTGATCTGATGACACTGATGTCCACGAGGAAAATGAAAGAGAATGTGAAGAAATTATATATGACCGTAAAGTACTAATAGTAGCAGTGTTGAATATGGCGGTGACCAACCCCGACGTGTTGTCATATTTAGAGGCTTCAGTGAAGATGTGGGACTTTGGTGATTTTGAAATTGTAATGACGATGATAAAACTAATCTAGCAACAGTGGTGGTGGTAGATGGAAAAGATAGATGTAGTGGTGTGATGCTGATATGATGAAAAAGAAATGTCGAAGAAGATGGCGGTAATTGTGAGAATGGTGGATGTTTAAGTGATGATTGATGACTGTACGAAAGTAGCTGCTGATAATGGTGAGGTTATGCTACTGGTGGTTGTGCTAACAGTGATAGCGGTCATGGGGAACTTGACTGTTGATGCAGTAGAGATGGTTGTGAATGTGGTCGAGGTAGTAATGAAGATGCTGATAGTGCGGTGATGATGATGTTAACGATGATTAATGATGATAATAATGTCATGGGGATGATAATGCTGGCGATCGAACTATTACACATAACGTTGATGTTTTGATGATAATTGTTATGATTGTCTTGATTTTGTTAGTGATGGTAGATGAGAATTAGTCGGTTAGTCTACTTAATGATGGTGGTGACGGCGGTAGCGCTGAAGAAAGGAAAACACTAAAAATTCGCCAAAGTGACATGATGAGGTTAGTGGGTGAAACAGGTAAGATAATGTGCTGGTGGACATTCATGCAAATCACAGGAGACCTACATACCTACATCCAAGCAAATATACAGACATGCATACAAGCCTACTAACATATATACATACATATGTACGTAGATGCAAACTAAGGAATACATAGATATATACTCGGCAGCACTGGACATTACTATTAATATATATACTTACAACTAAGCATACACAAATTTAGCAACAGACATGTAAACATACACTGACATAGGTTCGCAAAAGAAGGTGCAGTACATGTACCCATGGTTGTTCCCGATCTCTGTCTGTAGTAGTCATTATTAAATATAAATTAATTATTTTCTAAGATAAATCTCAGTCCTTCTATTACAAGTTCTTTATTTATGCGAGTTGGAAGTTCAAAGGAGTAGTTGCTTAGCCAGAAAGTTATTCGTTTCTATTCCTAAGGTGTAGGGGATGTTTGAAGAAAGGTTGACTAATTCGAAGTATACTAGTAGGGCTTTCTTATTGACTGTTTTTTTGGGGTAGTTATAGATGGATGGATGGATGGATTTATGTCCGTCTATATGCAAGTATAAGCTTTGGAAAACTTTCTTGGTACATCACAATACTTGAAAATAGATTTTCTAAAATTAGCAATTGTTAATTATATAAAGAATCTATAAAGAAAGGAAATTAGAGAATGGTAACAGAAAGTTTATGTGTAAGCACTTTCAGTATTGGCACGCATATTGTAAGGTAATCCTTATAGAAATAAATGTTTTCAGTAGCTCTTCTCATTATTGTTGATTTAATTGAGACTCAAATTTATATGATAATCTTATTTTCTCATTCGTTATTGATTATTTTCGTTGTTGATTTTCGCTATTGATGATTTTCATTCATTTTTTTTTAGAAAAGAAAGAATATTTTGAATTTCGTTTTCACACAAATGTCTAGATGTTGACTACATAGAGCATTTGTAACAGAGGAATTGTTGATTTGTTTTTTGTGCACCCTGACGAGGTCCATTAATTTTATTCCTTTTTGGTCGGTGTAGTTCTGATGATGTTGAAACATTCGATACTGTGATTGAGATTTTATTTGGTAACCCTTATTTGCATTAATCTTAAATTACTTGCACTCTTGAATTTTCGGATTTACCTTGTTCTAGAGTCATCAAATTCAAGAAAATATATCCAAGTGCCAAAAATCACTGACAGCGAATGATTCTTAACATAGATGATATTCACATTAGAATAAAAAGTAATTCAGGTTAAAAAATGTGAAAATCTTTGTTATGAGATGTTACTGGTACTTTTTTAATATCGAAGTATCATCAACATGGGACTTAATAAATTTGTGCAAGGAGCAAAGGAAGTGACAAACAGAAGCTTTTAAAACATGAGGACAAGAAAGGCTTATTTTAAAAGTGAAAATAACTTTTCATGTGCAACTCACAATTAATTTGTAATTTAACGATTAATGTACACCTTGAAGTTGTATGGAAAATTACATTGACGACGCATTCCTTACGCACGGAAGAATCACATCATATTACTACCAAATTGGAAAGTTACATGAATGAAGCATTGCTAAATATTATTTTTCGTTTACCGCTATAGTAACTCAACTAGAGAACAGCAATAATAAACAAACAAATAAAGAAAAGCAATATTGGACGAAACTAAAATGAATTGTTTGGACAAACGTTGAATAATATTTCTCTTTGAAAATGGTAATAATGCTTAGTTTAACTAAAGTCTCTCCACTGAATTGGAAAACATCTATGAATATTTTTGTCATGTATGTATTTTGAAACCATGAAAAAACTATTTATAGCTATTGTGTCTTGAGATTAGAGGTAGAAAACTTATGGGGAAAGATCTATGACTATTTGCATTCTACACTGTAAGTCATCTTATTTGTAGTCTATAGTTAATGCAGCACACATCTGAGGATAATGAAACATCAAATGAATTCGACTTCACATTTCTCCTCACGCACCTTAAACAAATTTGAGATATTTGTCTATTTATTTATCTATTTATTTATTTATTTATTTATTTATTTATTTAATCTGTATTTTTTGTGTAGAGAATCGAGGCAAGTTTGAGTGATCCTCAATCATTCGATCAAGTGTTGGTGGCACATTTAAATAAACTTCAGTTAAAATAAACAAAGAAATAAGTCCATCTTAATTTTGTTGTCGTTAAAGTTAAAAGTAAATCGTTTGTAATGATTGATTGTATGTACGTGTTGGTCAAAGATTCATTTTGTCTTGTGTATCAATATTTTAGTGTGTTTGTTGGTGCACATTGGTCAAAGCATGGTCTTGTTTTTATGCACGTGTGGTGTAACTTCATATAGTTCAATTCTTAAATTGCTGGCATTTTATCAGTGTATAGATATATTGTTATAATGTATTATACAATATATCTATGAATTTGTTAACCAAAATTTTGTGCCACAACGAATGTAAAGAATACATCTGTGAAAATTATGTGGAGAGAAAACACGAGGACAGCTGTCAGCATGTCTGTAGACATAAACATACTGAACGGATATATTGCTTTTCTTTGACGAAGCACTTACTGTTCACTAATAAACCTATAGGTGTATTTTATAGCATATTATATGTTCTTTTGTTGTAGATGTATTTTATCGAGGTACGTGTCTTAATTTGCATTCAGCTCGGCAACGTTTTTAAAGATGAACTAATTTTTGCATTACAAGCGAAATACTCTTTTATTCCTCTAAGTTATTGGGTTTGTGCATTGTACAAATATATTAAACATCTTTGTTATACATAGCAGTAATTTCGACAGATGATTTCGTACGATGGTACATTCTCTGTTGTGCGTCAATTTAAAAACGCGATAGTGACTAACTTCAGAATACATCATCAGAACTGTGAAACAAATCTGCGGTGTATAATACAATACACCACGCCCCAAAATTCTCTCTCTTTCACTGGTTACACACACACACACACACACACACACACACACACACACACACACACACACACACACACACACACACACACACACACACACACACACACACGCATATATATATAGCTATAGTTGGGGATGGTAAATTTTCTTGCCAATTAACCACACGTACTAAATACTCGTTCTTCTTTTTAGCTTTATTCTTATTCTTATCTTAATGCACTTTGTGGGAAATCTTTCGTCACACACTCTGTGATCGCTTCAGCGACTCCTCAGAGCGAAACACATGCGATGAAGTTGCTGAACAGATTACAATGTCTGACGAAAGAATTCCCACAAAGGACATTAAAATAAGAACAATAATAAAGATGAAGCGAAGAAAGAGTATATAGAGCATGTGGTCAATTGGCAAAAGAAAAAAAGAAAATGACCATCCCCAACTATAACAATATGGTGACATATTTTTCTGGAAACGAATGACGATTTATAGCATTGTTGCTATGGGAAATTATTGCTCTGCTTTACGAGTTTTCGCTTCACGAGTGGTCTCCAGGAACAAATTACCTCGTATATCGTGGCATAATTATATATATTCTGCCTACGTTCTACTATCCAGAATAAATACCACAGCCACGAAAATATATGAAGAACTGAAAACACTACATTACAAGGGCTACACTTGAAAGTAAGATCATTAATTACCCAACCGCTACAATTTCATAAAGAAGCCTGACAAAACAATAGCCTTAGATAGAATCTTGACTCCAGTCAGTAACTGGTGTGAAACCGTGATCAACCAACAGATTTCAGATTCAAAGCAATCTCCCCTCACTTCCCCTGAACCCTAACCAACTAGGTAGCACATAACTGTATTCTGTTCGCTTTGAGACGAGCTGGTGGACAGATCTTGGGCCAAGCTGCATGGAAAATTATGAACGGCTGCGCATGCAACTATCTATAGTCTGTGCACTGAAAACAAGTGTAAGTCGTAATAACCATAAAAGCATGTATCAAATTGTAAAATTAAAGGTAATGAATTTTGAGGATGAACAAGTATCAATCTATCTATCTATCTATCTATCTATCTATCTATCTATGTATCTATCTATCTATATGTCTGTCTATCTGTCTGTCTGTCTGTCTGTCTGTCTGTCTATATCAATTATAAATACGGCACTAATTGCAGCATATGTAAGGCAGAATGCACAAAGAATACACAATACCATGAACTAGATTATTAATTATAAATCAATAAATCAACGAAGGTAAAATTAAATAAAAATTCAAGACATTAAAACATATATTAAAACAGGAAGCAAAACTGCAAACTTGGAGTTCGAAATTAGGAAATGTTTACACGAATTTTGTCGAAGAATGCTAAAAAAATGCTTACATATTGAAATATTTTAATTTAAAATGTAACACATCGAAATCCTCTCGAATGTGAAACAAACATAGATGGTTGTTCGAGTGTTATTTAATTTCCGATACATTTTCATGCCTGTATGTGTGTAAGTGAAGGCATGCATACATACATACCGACATGCATACATTCATACATACATGCATACATTCATGTGCCTGTGTGTGTCCGTGTGTGTACCTGTGTCTGTGTCTCAAAAAAAAATAATAAACAGACAATCATTTGTGAAAGTTTTATTTCTTCTTTGTTCTTTTCACATTTGCTGGGGGAAACAAGATATTTCTAGATACGCTGCCATAGTAGTCAACTTAGTCAAGTTTATGGAAGTAATTCACGGAAATACACCGATCCATTTGGAGTTGCTCTGTCACATCAGGTGTCTTAAAAGGGGAATTATTTTCAACAATACATTAATAGTTCAAATACAACTGCCAGTGGTTGGTGTGTCCCTGGATAGCGAAGGCATATCCTTCTAGTGGAATTTAATGTATCTATCCAGGAGAGACTACTCTATGGCAGGGTAGTTTCTGGGCGAGGGTTTGCTCGTGTGTATACATTCATAGTGTATGTTTATATCTATATCCATATGTATGCATATACGTACATATAAAGATATCTATATGCATATATATATATATATATATATATATATATATATATATATATATATATATGTGTGTGTGTGTGTGTGTGTGTGTGTGTGTGTGTGTGTGTGTGTGTTGTGTGTGGATACAGAATACAGTCAGCTGAAAACTTCATAAGCTAACCAAGGTACTTTCATGTAATGTGAACAATTGAGGTTTAGTTTTCAACCTTGTCCCCCTTGTTGTCCACACACACTTCTTATATCGGTGTTGCAGTGCTTTGCTTTTGAGGTATTCTTTGAGTAGTCAGATGTCAGTTTACATGGAAAGAAACAACAAAGTTATTCATATGAATAGATGAAAATTAATGCATCCACAATTTCTCAGTTCCAACAGTTTCACTGCTTCATACCCAGCCTAGAAACATTTTAGCCCACCCTTATATTATTAATAATCCTGTTAAGGACAAAATTAGATCACCATCTCTATTACTACAGATGTCCTTATTATCGCTACAGATATCTGCCGCATTATCTTTTAAATCAGATTACAAACAAGTATGTTACTGATATATCTTAGAACTACTTTTTCCAACGATATAGAAATTGTTAAAAAAGCAGATAGTGCACAACTTCTATCTTGATGGAACATCATATTTTAATTCTTAGGGCTAACTCTGTTATAATACTCGAATTGTAGTGGGTGCTTTTCTTCCAGGAAACGGCAACTTATTTCAATAGTTATACCACAGCCTTAGATTTTGTACATCCATGTTTACATGTGTGTAGAATACATCGATATTTCTTCCTGTGCCTGTGAAAACTTGTATCCCTGCCGTAAGGCTTTATTTCCACACACGCACGCCAGCTTAATTTAATTCGACCTTAGTCGAAAAACACCTGTTGTCGTGTCCTGTTATTATTTTTATTGTATTTGTGTAACATTCTTCGATTTTTCCGTTCTTGTTTTGTATACGTTCGCTGCTTTCTTCCAAGGAATCTAATGCTCTTAGCTTAGTTTTTCATTGGAGCTGGCCAGATTTGAGCAATCTCGAGTATAATCAGCCGAAATTGTGAAGATAATCTGGTACTCGACTGAGGAAAGAAAAGTTCGAATGACCCGTCCTTGTTTTCTTTGTATCGTCTATCTGGATGTTTTATTGTCCCATTTTTGTATCACCTAACTGCCCGGATGTTTTGCGTTCTTGTCCCATTTTTGTATTTTGGAGCATGCCAACGCTAGGCCGAAACAGTTGTAAGATTTTGTCCCTTCTTCGGTTGGTAGATGTCTTTTTAAAATTGAAATCTTAATTGTTGATATGACATAGTATATCATAAGTGTCTGTATATTGTCTTTATTGTCCTTTTGGTTGTAAAATAAACGGAATAATCAACAGAGTACAGTGTCTGGAAGTGGTTGAGTACCTCATATTCCCCTCCATTTTCTTATTGCTATATATATATATATATGTATATATATATATATATATATATATATATATATATATTTCAAAATAATTAAAGAGGAAGAAGCCATGCTTCCTCGTTCATAGTTCAACACGCTAACCTTAAAATAGACTTAATTCACCTCGCCGGCCTTACATCATTTCGTATCAAGAAGAATTGTCGATGTTTTATTTAAGCATTATCATTCAACACGCGTGGAGATAAGTTCTTTTTAGCTTTGCTCCCCCTCTCTTTGTCTCTCTCCATCTTTCTATACATACATACATACATATATATATATATATATATATATATATATATATATAATAATATTATTAGGGACAAAATCCAAAATTACAGGTAAAACACTCAATTAAAATCAATTTATAAAAAATTAAAATTAAATTGAGCCTTATAGATAAAGTATATATAAAATATATATAGTTTTAGGGAAAATAACCAATTTTCAAGAACTCATCGATGAAAATCCACTATCACATATAGAAAAATTAATAATTAAAAGCACAATAAATGAGTATAATATAAAGTAAAGTAAATATCATAAGATAAATATAATAAAAAGATTACACGTGTTTCATAACCAATTTTCAAATAGAAAAGAAATTTAAATCGATTAAAATCAATTGAAATTATCGAAAATAGGTTCTATTCAAAAATATAGCTACTCGTCAGATCGTAAGTAGAACAATAATTAGATATATATCTCAACCAACAATAAGTACCAAATGAATTAATATAAAATACTTATTATATAAAGATAGAAAAATTATTAAAAAAAATATCATAATATCAAAATAATAACCATTCAATAATCATCCCTTCATCCATAATAATAACATGTATATTATATACAAAAAACATCTTACCTAAATTATCATTGTTTTAAATTATCATTGTTTTAAATACAAGTTGAACGAAGTTTAAGTTTAAAATAATAATGAAGATAAAATTAGTACATATTTAACCGGTGTAATAGTTAAAGGTATACTATTTAAAGCTAAAGACGTTTATTTAATTATGATTAAAGATCAATTGAATAATAAAAAAATACAAGATTATTTATTTCTACAAACGTAATAATAAAAAATATGAATGAAAAAATTATGAATGGAAAAAATTATGAATGAAAAAATTAGGAAAGAAAAAATTATTAAGAATAAAAGGTTAAACTTTATATATATATACGTGTAATCTTTTTATTATATTTATCTTATGATATTTACTTTACTTTATATTATACTCATTTATTGTGCTTTTAATTATTAATTTTTCTATATGTGATAGTGGATTTTCATCGATGAGTTCTTGAAAATTGGTTATTTTCCCTAAAACTATATATATATATATATATATATATATATATATATATATATATATATATATATATATATATATATATATATATATATATATATATATATGTCTATCTATTTATATATATATATATATATATATATATATAAGAAGCGTTCTATTATATATATATATATATTTGCTAATACCAAAGAATGCCGTTTCGTTTCAAATATTCCGCCACAGCAGTTATAGTTCGTAACTCTTCTTCCATGATTAGATTAAAAGAACACAGTAGTTTCACTTCACAAATATTAAATACATTGCAATAAATATTTTCGACTCTGTGTATTCTAAGATAGTACACCGAAAGCGTGAACTTTGAAGGAGAATCGGAAAACCGTAGATAAAATAAATATATCATATAGTTTTGATATGATATGTCCTCCTAAAAAGAAACCTCAAATTCTTCAGATAAAGAATCAATATTTCTGCTTTATCAAAAAATATTATTATTTCACCTTAATGGAAATTATGACTAATGAAAGAAAAAATAGTGCGATTTTTAATTTCATATATATTCACGATGTTTACACAGGGGCTTTCCTTATATTGTATGTCTTTTTAAATTTTCTTCATATTTCCTATCTTACATATTATAAAGATTGCATGCTGGTCGCTTGGGATGCTAATATCATTGCTTTATTAATATACTGTGTTAGATCACCCCATAAGACTATGTGATTTTTAAAAAAAATTAACTTTGTTTATGTTCGTTTTGATTTGCTAAAGGCAGACAATGTGATTTATCATAGTAATATATGTATGTGTATATATATATATATATATATATATATATATATATATATATATATATATATATATATATATGAATTAAACATTTCCTCATTCATCTAGTTCAAATCTTATATTATAATATTTTTACCCAAAATATTATATAGAAAAATAAAAAAAAATCCCGGGAGATATTAAAATATCATCGTTAGTGTAAATAACTTCTGTGAGTCTTCACAAAGACATAGATAGTATAGAAATACAGTTTCAGTAGTTTATGTTAGTTGCAAATATTTAGTTGTAGCTAATTAAGAGACATAATAAATATTGTCTGATTTTTGTTATGCCCACTATCTGCATTTTCTCCGAGAGTTTACTGAAAACTTGTTTATGTTTTTGTTATATAATATCAGAGCAATGCTGATTTTCATTTGATTACATTTATAATTTTATACATAACAGCTAAAAACATTTATTTTCATTTACTTCCATATTTACATTTGCTGGTAGTTCTTGACTCTACGAAATGGAAGGTAATTCCATACCACCTACAATTCTGCTTAGAACGTAAGAAAAGGATGCTACATGCACTCAGGCAATTTGATAAGCAATTCACTGTTTTTGATACACCACAATTGTTTCTAACATTGTTAATATAACAAAGTCTATATAACATTCAAATAATATGCATTCTTGATCGTATTTTTTGTGAAACTGTTGAGCAGATATTCAGCAGTAATCTAAATAAAAAAAAAACAGAACGATTGTGCTGCTTATTCTTGATCCATTTCTTAATTATGTAAATATATTTCAGCTAATCATATCCTATCCTCACAAAATGTACGACATATGTAAACATAATTCTAGTAATGCAGCACAATGAAGTTGGGGATTATAAAATATAAGCTAAACTGTGAACTGGACAATGATATTCGCTGATAATCGCATAATCATCTAAATGCTGTAGAAGAGTGTGTTTTCAATGTGATGTGTGTAGTACAGTATTGATTACGAGACAATGTATTAATGATTTTATCCTTAGCGCAACCAATTCAGTTTACTTTGCAGAAGTTAACTATTTATAGCTCACTACTATTCAGAATACTGTAACGTTGATTAGTAATTGGCGTATTGTTAATATGTTAGTTAAATTCCTCCTCAAAATATTGTTTACAGAGAAATGTTATAACGAGTCAATAGATTACAGAGACAAAGCAATAATACTAAGAAAGAAAATAGAAAAAAATATCCGTATTTAAATTATTCCAAGTATAGTAACTGTAAGTAACTGAATCGTTTATCGAATGAACAATAGTATGAATAGTGGACACTGATGTGAGAGATTTCCTTTAAATTAATTCGTAAAGATCATTTATTTCTCAGTTTAGTTCTGCAACAGTTCCAGTTTATAAACTCTCATAGAATATAATGAAATGCCAACAACTTCTCCATTCGAATGTTATGTCAGTCAAATTAAAATAACAATTAGAATGTATTTGAGTGGAAAAAAAAACTTCTTGAAAAGTTTGTGTACATAATACATATAACACAAGGATTAAGTTGCATTAAAAACCGTCTATTCTTTTGCATCAGATCTATTTGTAGGTAGGCTCTTTTAAGGTATTTTTAGATAATAAAATGGTATTAGTTTTACACTGGAAACGGATATTCGATTATTTACGATTAAATAAAGTATGCGGATGAATATGATCAATACACGATTGCTAAAAGATATTTTGTTAGATCTATCAAATACAATTAGCTGCGAACTAAAGATAACTAACGCTTTTGAGAATTAAAATTTCACGATAACACATATATCGCAATCAATTTACTGTCGAAGAAGTATCTTGCAATTTATCCTGTTGTGTATCATTTCTTCACTGAGTAAAGTTTCAAAATCACTAACTTTCGACATAATTATCATATTTTCACACGACTAGTAATTTTGTATAACAGACTTATTGTAACAAAATTAAAATGGAAATCTATCTCAGAAGCTTTTGCATACTACTTCTCCAGATATACATACCTACATACATGGCAACTCAGTTTCTTTCAATCAACAAGCCCTGCACTATTTAACATTGTCCTAAAACAAATCAAAGCGGCAAAAATATCCTATCACCTTTATATGTAATCTAGACACATTCTTCAATAGATAGCAGATAAGCTACCTATACGTGGACACAAATTACTCAATAAGAACTCCCAAATCGAATGGGTCTATGATACCACAAAGCTCGACTTAAAACGGACTTTGTAAATACTATCATGTAGTGCTTTTAAGTTAGACATAACCTTGGCCTATCTTTGGATGAAGCATCTAAGTTCTGTATATATATATATATATATATATATATATATATGTGTGTGTGTGTGTGTGTGTGTGTGTGGGTGTGGGTGTGGGTGTGTGGGTGGGTGGGTGTGGGTGTGGGTGTGTGGGTGTGTATGTGTGTGTGTGTGTGTGTCTGCGCGTATGTAGTCCACATATGAGATCCAGAGATTCTTAGTATAGAAGGTACTTAGTGCTCAAAACATTCAAATTTAGACTCCGATGACTTTACAGGTTATCAATTCTATAAGGTAAATAATGGCTATAAAAGGAATTAAGTTGAGCGGATATAGGGCAATTATGCGGATAAAAAAAATTAGAAACATTAAATATATCAAATATATTAAATACATTCAATATAATAATTTGGGTGAGAAATGGAAAATATGTATTTATGTATACATGCACAACGAGAGAAAGCAAAAGGTAGAAACTTTCAGGTGTATAAATATATAGATATCTATATATTTATACTTAAAAGTTAATCATCCCCTTTTGCTTCCTCTGGCGTTGCATGTATACATACAATATATATATATATATATATATATATATTGTATTTCATACCCTATTACATTAGGATTATATAATTTATTTATCCACATAACAGCCTCCGTGTATGTATGTATGTATGTATGTATGTATGTATGTATGTATGTATGTATGTATGTGTGTGTGTGTGTGTATGTATGTATGTATGTATGCAAGTATGCATGTATGCATGTGTGTATGCATTTGTTTATCTGCACAATTGCCTCTATGTATGTATGTATGTCTGTATGTCTGTATGTATGTATATATATATATATATATATATATGTATGTGTGTGTGTGTGTGTGTGTGTGTGTTTAAGGGTATAGAATTCCTTCGGTCACGAATAACCATCGGATTGCATCTAGAAGGCGCACAAGTCCGCCGAGAGAGACAGAGAGAGAGAGAGAGAGAGAGAGAGAGAGGGGGGGATGAAATGTAAGGGACAGAGAAAAGATCGGAGAAAGCTTGTAGTGTGTTAGTGGATTATGATCTCTGGAAGTCAAAATAATTTCCACAACTCGAGAATTGTATGGTATTTAATATGCCTTTATTTGTCGTTGTTTTCCTAATTCATATCATTCGTCACTCTAAAATGTTCCTCTTACTCAGCTTTCTTTTTTTTAAATAGACACACATACATATAAATATATACATATATACATATACATACATGCATACACACACACGTCCGTACATACATGCATGCATACATACATATTCTTATTTTAATTCAATCATCAACAAAATAATTCAAATATTTTTAACAAAAGATTATTTATTAGCTTTATATTTAAGAGATGAGGAATTATGTACATTATTTACATTTCACGGATATTTGTCCTCATCTTTTTTGTTGTTAAGAATTGAGCTCTGAATCTTGGGGTTTGTAGCTCGCGGTCATAAACCACTACGCCATATACCCGTTGACAATTATAGAGTGAATTTTAGGGTTTATAAATCTAGTATTTTCCTATTATTCCTTAATACCGGTTCCCATATGCTGCATACATACGTATGTGTATACTCATGCACACTCACACACGCAGATACGAATAAACAAACAAAAAGAACGCAGCTCCGATAACGGGCAGAGTCAACAACTATTGAAGAAGTTGCAAGAAACAATAAAAATTTTAGAAGAAAAATAATAAATGAGTGAAAATTGAACCGGTGAATGTGTTAATTAATAAGGCATTAAAATAGAATGACTCTCTCCAGACACAACAATACGCGGATATCCCCTCACCACTATTCACACCGCACTTGCCAGAGCACGTTCCGTAGACGGTGCATCTGCTCTCTCTCTCCCCGCACTCGCCCCGCCGTTTTCCCTCACCTACCACCCACCACCCTACCTCTCCAATGCACATTCTCTGCGCCTCCCGACCCCTAGTCCGACCCCTCCACTTCGCGCATCTTCTCTAACCGACCCCTCCCCTCCTTCAAACGAGTCCACAACCTATGAGACCTCTTGATCCACAGCTTCTTCCCTAACCCAACCTCCCAACCCGGCTCGTTCCCCTGCTCCCGCCCACACTGCTGCACTTGCCCTTAGCTCTCCAACACCACCCTCCTCACCAAAGTCATCTACTGCATCTCCTGCTCTTTCTGTCCCTCTCTTCTCTTCAACTCACACCTACTTCCTCCCACCCACCTCTCCTCTCTTGCTCTGACTCCTACTTCGTCTCCTCACTTCTACACTCCTCTCTTCTTTTCACTCCTACCCACCTTCTCCCTCCTCCTCTCTCTTCAACGTCACCCATCCCTCGTAACCTCACCCCTACACAATCCAGCCCCACCTTCCCTATCCATCTCATCCCACCCACCCCTTCCTTTACACCCACTCCAACATACCCCACCTCTATCCCCACCCTCAGCCTAACCCACACTCCACCACACCATACACCACCATACCACTCAACACCACATCACATCACACCACGACGCACACACTAGCCTGACCACTTCCCAGCCTTCGTCCACACGCACATACATGCTCTCTTATACACACGCACGCACGCACGCACTCTCACACACACACACACACACACACACACACACACAGACACACACACACACACACATCTATGTATATGTATGTATGTGTGTATAATTATATGTACATAGCTATATTAAATATCTGAGCGTGAGGTAAATAGTAACAGTGCGGAATCGCAAAATATATTTGGCAGCTACATATGGCGGTCCCATAGAGAACGATGTTGCTGTTGGTTTTAGCCCCACTAATGACCTACTATCTATGTCCGATTAGGATTTGCGAGAGGAGGTCATCCAGCTGAAGGAGATGTCTTCCTGGGGCTACAAACAACAGTAGCATCGTCCTCTATGGGACTGCCATATTTAGTTGGCAAATAGTATATATGTATATATATATATATATATATATGAGAAATTAAATATAGAGATATTCTATTGACATTCAATAATTTACTTATATTACAATATTACATTAAATACTATAAATATATTATATGTAAAGGTCCAATAAATTGTTTCAACTGATATATATATTTTTCTGATAAGTCACTTCAAGGTCAATTGATTCAGAAAGACGAAATCCCGTCTGGAAAAGACGGCTGGATTGTAAAAATTAATTCAAATGTCTGTGTTATGGGCGCAAGCGTTAATTATTTAATCTTACATCAATTACAATTAAAGAGCGTTTATAAGGGCGATACAATTAAGGAAGTGCAATACACAACCATTGAAGTTCACTTCATTATATTTCAAACACGTACCAATTGGAATCCTTTTATGTCCAATATAGTCTCTTGTCATCACAACATACAATGATAATGTATGTGTGTATATAAATGTATATGATTAAGTATCTACGTTTTCTACGTGTAACTACAACAACACACACATATATATATATATAAACAATTACATTTTTAATACAGAAAGTCTTTTATCTATTTAAATTAGTTGGTATAAAAAATTAATCGTTTAAATTAATTAATAATAATCTTCTATTTTTATTATTTTCCCGGGATCTTGTTCAAAACGGGGGCACCAGTTTTCATTTATGTTTTATGTAGTGTTTTTGGTACCGAAAGACTTTCAAACTTCGTATACTTATCTATTTTGTGTTATAGAACAGAAAAAAATTTTTGTATTCGAATTAATTTCATGTAAAAAATTGTCTTATTTCGATAATTTCAACCAATCACTGACAAGTATTCAGCTGTTTACAGTTACTCCTTTGGCAGTTTAAGCGGTGTAAAGCGTATTTAATCTCCATTACTTCTGACATTTTGCAGAGAGGCAACACACGTGTGTTCGTTTTCCCTAACCCTAACCCTAACCCTAACCCTAGCCCTAACCCTAATTGACTTGCTCCTTCCCTCAAAAACCAGGCCTTGTGCCTATAATATAATTTAACAGAGATATTCACTGCTATTGAAGGCTACAACAGTTATACACAAAATTATGGATCTCCAGAATATAATGCCTTTGCAAAATTGTATACATAAGCAGTGATTTAGTTTCAAATATCTCTAGGCCGGTTTGCTTTTTCTATTTCAAATTGGTGCTCATAAACTTTGATCACATTTTATGCTAAAAGTCTCAGGAGATAGTTCATATATATTTTGATTGGCGGGTTATATCTTGCCGTAAGATTTTTATTTGATGCGGGCAACAATCTTTATTGAACATTAATTTATATAGCGTATTTTAGTGCATTTTGTCAGTCCTTGCATATAGGAAATTGGCCGATTATGCTTTAGAGACTATACTTTGGCGAAGTTCACAACAATTTATAGAAACAATCAATTGTAATATCTAGTTTCGGAGAGAAGAGTTTGACAATCGCTAAAGTGAGTTAATTTACATACATATATAAAAAAAGATTCATACATAGGAACATTAAATATACATATACACTGTCCCATGTTATGAAACCATGTTAGTTCGCGAGCGATCGCTGATTGTAATTGTTATGTACGAGTCTAGGATTTTGACCTCTACATTGTAGCTAGTAATAGTGATTATAATTGCAGCCAAAATTACCCTTTACCACAACATTGCTGTTTTATGCATATATGAGCGTATGAATCATTGAGGAAGCCTGTTGCATCACTGCAGTTCATAGATATAGCAAACTAACTTCAATAAAATCAGAACGTCTGGTTTATGTACACAGCCATTGATACACGCACACATACATACATGTGTGTGTTTGTGTGTGTGTGTGTGTGTACTTATAAAGATATGAAGATATGAAATAGAAAGAATAGCTTCTGGTTTGCGTGAGATTTAAATGCTCTTTCCATTGGATCTACCGTGTTGGATCATTATTTTACACACACACACACGCGCACGCGCACACGCGCGCACACGTGCGCACACGCACACACGCACACGCACACACACACACGCACACACGCGCACACACACACTTCTGATTTGGAAACAATATATGGTGTAGTCGTGTATATGTGTATATATGTAGTCATGTATGTGTGTGAATGTGTGTCTGTATGCGTTTGTGTGAGTGTATGTGTGCAGGTGTGTGTGTGTGTGTGTGCACGTGTGTATGTGGGTCTTTGTGCCTGTGTTTGTCTCTCACCACCGTTTGACAACCGGTGTTGGCGTGTTTGCGTCCCTGTAAATTAGAAGTACAATAAGTACCCGGTTTAGCAAAATATAAGTAGTGTCAGTTCATTCACCTAACAATTGTTCAAGGCGGTGCCTCACCATGGCCCCAGTCTAATGACGGAGACAAGTAGAATATGAAAGATAAAAGATATAATTGGCAACTAGGTTTCAAACATTGGTTTATATGGTTTTCACTTTGAGGAAATACTTAAAGAAGGAGGTCAAGTAATAGGCATGTTACAATTTCCATGGAGTTACAACTGCCTCACTCCTAAGAATGGATTTCAGCAGTAAAGCCATGGTAAATATTTATTTATTCTCGTTAAGATACAAGTTATTTACAGATATTGATGTTGGCAAAGTAAAATTGCGTTTAGTAATAAATACATAATCTTAAATAAGATATTAAAAACGAAGTAGATATAAAAGGAAAGCAAAACAGAGAGAGGGGGGAGTCAGAGAGAGAGAAAGAAATTGAGAGCGTTGGAGCGAATGAGAAGGCAAGAGTGCATGAGAAACGGAGATGAGAGATGGTTAAAATAACAACAATAAATAATCCTGTCTACTTTAGGCACACGACCTGAAATTCGTGGTTAGGAGACTAATCGATCACATCGACTCAAGTACTTGACTGGTACTTAACTTATCGATCCCAAAAGGATGATAGACAAATATCGACCTCGGTGGAATTTGAACCCAGGTTGTAGCGACTGGCGACATACCGCTAAGCATTTCGTGAAGCGTGCAAATGATTCTGCCAAGCAAGATGGCACAAATACGATGGATGCATTTCAGGTGGAAAAATTAAACTTACATACGTACCTACTTTCCTTCCTTCCTTCCTTCCTTCCTTCCTTCCTTCCTTCCTTCCTTCCTTCCTTCCTTCCTTCCTTCCTTCCTACCTACCAACCAACCTACTTACATAGATAATACATGCATGCATACATACATATATTATGAATATATAACTTATAATACATATACATATATTATAAATATATATATAAACATAGGCGCAGGAGTGGCGGAAGTGAGCTCAATCTCATCTTGTACTAGGATATCATTTCCATCATTGAGTTTGATTGTGAATGTGATCCTACATGAACCTTTAGTGATGTATTTGTACAAATACTCCACTGCATGAACACTATAAACCAACTCACAGATGATGTGACACTAATATGTTACAGAAAGCAAAGGGTTGAAAGGAACTACTCAACGATTGTCAATTGTATGTTCCTAATCTCTAAGCTTTATCTTATGGAAGCAATCATCATGCTGCAAGTTTCTCTTATAAGAAGGAAAGGAATTTTCAGCCACAAATGTTGTCTGTTGATATGACTTGGAATAACCTTTTGAGCAATGGGGATTTGCTCCATAGCTTCCATGCATGAAGAAAGTATATTAGCCTCACTACATGGTCCGTGAATATTGCAGGATGTGATGATTTTATGCAGTTTTGGGTTGATCTTTTTATTAGGGGTTTCAACACACACTACCTGATCTGTGGCATCTCTCGTCTTGGGTTTACAGTCTTCAGCCATTATCAGCAGAATGTGAGCGTGACTGAGGCCTAGTTTCTGCCATTCAGTGGTGGCAGAGTGAGCAACCACCTTACCGAGTACATTATGCCTGAGTAGGTAATACATGAGGCCCTCATATTTTATCTTGAAACATCTTGTACAAATAGCTGAACGGTTTCTAGGTACCTCACCAGGATTCAGACTGTTTTTTATTTCATCCCAGTCACGATTAGTTGCAATTGTAATGAAATAAGTAGGTTTTCCCATGTGCCGAACCAGAGTCATTGAACTCTGGAAGCACTCATTGTGCAAGCCAGGAGAACCATAGACTGAAGGAGCAAGAACAACTTGTCTACCTGCATTAATTGCATCATTTTTACTTACTGCATCATATAGAGCCTGATATTTTTCTGCTCGAATAATGGATTGATTATTTTTGGCCCAAGTCAAACGACTGTTCCGTATTTTAGCTTGAGCATGTACAGCATATTGTTGCACTAGTCGGTTGCTTTTCACCACGGAATTGTAGTCACCTACTTTCACTTGAAATCGATAACAATAGAAATCAGTGACAGAAAGTTTGCGATTGTCTCCCTTTTCAAACCTGTTTAAAGTCCATCCTCCCTTCGGAGAAATAGCAGTACATAATGCAGAGGATTCTTGTAGACTACCAATTCACTTGTGAATAATAACATCCAAGTGCCCAGCACCTTCTTCTGGCAATATGGCAGCAGTTTCTGAATCCATTGGAAGATTGTAAGTTAGAAATCCTTTAAAGCTTCAGCGGCTCTACAACTACGTATATATGCATTGTATTGGTGCAAGTCATCCTGTATTGCTTTCAAAATATCACTGTTCAAATTTCTATGCTACAGACGATTCTCAAGTTCGTTATCTGTACCATAGAAGTAGATTTGAGCAAATTTTGGATTGTTGTCATTGGGAAGTAGCGATCCAATCATGTGATAAACTTTTCCCTGAAAGCCTTTGAAAGCTGACTCAGAGTCTTATTTTGAAGTAGAATATTCTCCTCTCGAGATACCTTAGCCAGTTGGTCATGTGTAATGGAAACAGAATCAAGTCTACGTCGCCGTGCATATTCAGAAATTTGTTTCAGTCGCTTTGCTTTGGTTTCATTTGATTCAGTTGCTCGTCTTTCTCTCTTCTGTCATGTTTGCTGCTAAATGTTCTTTTTTAGTTGCATATTTATTGGATGCTCCATGTTGAATTGTAAAATTCTAATGTAATATTTGTGTATTTGTGTAATTACGAAATCAAACCTGGAGTGCGTGTGTTTATATTAAAGAGACTGTGTATGAGTGAGTGTGTGTGACAGAGAGAGGGAGAGAGAGAGAAACAGACAAACAAAGAGAGGGAGACAGAACATTGCAAACATTGAATGAAATAAACGTGAAATGAAAAAATCTATAAGTAAAAACTATCTTGATCAGCGTGCTACAAATAGCAGTGATCAGATAGTTAATATTGTAAGGCTTATAGCGTTCCAGGCAGCCATACCAACAAAAGCACTTCTTAATTAAAAAAAAAACACAATTATACTGGTATATTAAAAAATTTTCATTTTATAAAAAATATTCGTTTAACAAGCTCCGGAAACTGATAATATTCTTCAAATTGGGCCACGTATAAAAGTTATACAGCTAGTTTGTCTAATAGTATGCGTTCATTCAACACAAAATCACTTCTTAATTAAAAAAAAATGATACCGGTATATTAAAAAATTTCCATTTTATCAAAAATATTCAACAAACAAATTCTTGAAATTGTGCTTCGTGTCAAAGTTATATAGCTATTATTAAATTATCATTAATGAAAATAGAGGCGAGAGAGAGAGAGAGAGAGAGAGAAAGAGTGTGTGTGTGTGTGTGTGTGTGACTGTTGCAAATGCAAACGGAAAATGTCGCCTACAATGAATTAATATTGTTTATTATTAAGCATTAAAATCTACTCCACTGTCAATGCAACGAATATTTAAATTTGTGAAAAATTGGACGCAGTGAATGCAGCGAATAGTTAAATTTGTAAAAAACTGGAGTTAAAAAATTCAATAAACTTCAGAAATTGAAATTATTGGAAATTTCT
>NC_142928.1:60246415-60288915 GCF_046866305.1 Octopus bimaculoides
TTGAATGGTACTGTTCAAGTGTCAAAACTATAGCAATATCTGTTTGGCAGCTGATGATAAAGATACATATATTTTATGCATGTTTGTGATTTTTTATATCTTAGTCTCGTTATTTTGAGTTGCCGTTCATTATAGTAAAGTGCAGTGTTTGTGGATTCATGGTGTATGAAGATTACATATATTGATATTGCTTGTTTTCTGTCATAGATAATCTTATTATGCTTTCATAACGCCTAGATATTGCCGTCTCGTTTTGAAGAGTTTCTTTAGCATAAATTACACCTGATATTCTTAAAGTCAACTGGACCGATTATACCAGAAGTTCGACTGTCTCTGTCTGCTTTCTTTCTCTCTCTCTCTCTCTCTCTTTCTCTCTCTCTCTCTCTCTCTCTCTCTCTCTCTCTATCTCTCTTTCTCTCTCTCGTTCTCTCTCCCTCGCTTTCTTCCAGAGAGATGTATACACTTGATGATAATATTTAACTGTGGAAATGGCTGTAGAACATATATAATTTTGAAATAAAAGTGCATTTTTACTTTTTATTAATCTATATATATGTAGTGAAACCATCTCTCCCACTGTTATATATAAACAAATGCGAGCGTAGCAGAGAACATCTCTTTCCCTGTCATCACCTGACTGACTTTTATTTACGCGGCAATTGTCTCCACTCCATTTGCCGCCAGGACGCAAATCGACCAACCGTAGCCCCTAATAAGGTCACGTGAGAGAATGTTTTTTCTGATGCTTCTCTAGAGCCTATCTGTATCTATAAATAGCCTAAATTATCCTCGCCAATTCGTCGCGGCTCAGATCTTCTAAGATCTGATCGTTTGACCACACACGCGTAACACAGCACCAACCAACCAGCCAGTTCCAGCGACGACATCAACAGCCTCGTTCAACTACGACTACCAGCACCGTCGCCAGCGTCAACATGACTTCTACACGTACACAAGCTACCAACAGGTACCAAACAGCCACCGCAGCTTCTCAACCCTATTTGTGTGAATCGCCTCACCATGAAATTAACAGCCAGAATTCAGCCTGCGAAGAACATCTGTATTCAAGAATCCGGCCCGGCATAGAAGCCCCAACATCACGACGAGTGACCGCTCTGCCTTAACCTTAACCTCTTATATACAGACACTTACTACTGTGTACCCTAACTAAGAACTGGTATCTTATATTATTATCCGTGTTACTGACTCTTATCTATACTCTGTAACTCTTACATACACATACATACATTTGTATAGACACTCTTTTGTTTACATGACGGCCAGTCTTATATTGTATTTTATTATGTCGCATTCACACGCACACAGACATACAGTTTAATGCTACAATAAATCTTACTGTTATTCATCTTCATCGGTTGCGTTTCTATCTTGTCCTTCCTGGCAAATTTCTTAGTTCTCTATGTTATAGAATTATAACATATTTATCATTTTATATTTTGTGTCGACCGTGTGACACGTTTAAAAAAGGAGCCTGTTTTCCATTCGTCACCATTTCTCCTATTGGTTCGCACGGTCGTTCTTACATACATACATACATATATATATATGTATATATATATATATATATATATATATATATATGTGTGTGTGTGTGTGTGTGTGTGTGTGTGTGCGTGTGTGTATATGTATACTCACAGACACATACATATATACCAAACCCACGATATCCGAATCACCTACGCGATCATCATTTCCATGTTTTCTATCACCAACTTTGTTGTAACATACTTCGTTATGTACAATATATAAAATTACCAGACAACAGTAAACACAATGCAATGAACTAAATCTCTTTACGAACCAACAATCAATTTACTTTGTGAACTAACCAACCGACACCTTCCGACTTCACTTCGAACTAACACGAACTTCACTCCACTCCGAACTCTGAACTTACTCGGATCGTTACTATTTATAGTTTACTCGGACCAGTCTATCTCTCGGAACTATCGCTCGTAACTCCCATCACAACCTCCCCTCTTTTGAGATATCGAGTGTGAGAAAGTGGAATTTCTTTTATTTTTCTGTTTTTCATTCCAGCATCTCTCCCTCTGTTTTTTTTTTTTTTTAGCTGTTGTATCTTAATAGTTGCTCGACTTTTAAGATAGAATTGTTTGTTGCACACAGCACTTTTTCTTTTCACTCTTGTTTTTTGTTCCCTGCTTTGAAAATTTAATATCTTTTTTGTTTCGGTATTACTCCCAGAGAGTCTGTTTTCGTTTTTTGAAGCTAGTTCTACGGGGTTCAATATCTCTCGGTGCTGGCACTTCAAACGTTTAATAGAAAACTTCCATTAGTATTACTCTTCGTTCTTCTGTGTGTATTATCTTTAACTGGTTAAGGTGTCTCTTCTGTTCCGAACGTTGTCCTTTAATTAAATACATTATGTTACCTAATCTTTTGATTACACAGTCATCCTCCCTACCTTCTTTAACGTTCTCGTAATTTTTGAAATGAACTTTATCTCCTACTTTGAAATATTCTGTAATATTGTATTTTCTTCAAATGTATTTTTTTATCTTTCTTTCATATGTCTTTTTCCTGGCAATAATTTATCGAACATCGATTTTATTTTACGAGCAAACATTAACTATACTGGTGACTTTCCTGAATTATTATTTGGATTCGGCGTTATTCTATATACTCTCAAAAATTTCGGTAGTGCCTCATCATTATCTAGCTCGTTCCTCGATTTTCTTAGAGCTCTTCCGCCTACCCATTTGACCTCGGGTGGTAGGGCTGGGTAAAGATGTGCTTTATGGCATGTATTTTGCAGAAATTTCTTTATTCGTATCCCATGAAATGTGTTCTATCATCTGAAACTAACATGTCTGGAACACCGTATGGAGGAAATAACTCGAGTATGAACTTTAATATTGTTTTTGTTGTGGGTTTATTACATCTGGTCACTTGGTGTAGCTATCCACAACGATTAGATACTATGCGCCGTTCACTGGCCCAGCGTGGTCGATATGTATTCTAGCCCGTGGGCGCTCAGTCTCCGTGCATAGATCTAGTTTGTCCGAGAGTACTTGCGGAAACATTAAAACGTTTTTTTTTCTCTTTAACTCTTGACACTAATTATTTTTAGAGGGACATATATTTATGTTTTTAGAATAGAGATTTATGAGGAGATCCCATAAATCTATTAATTCTAACCAATCAGTACTCAACAGATCAGTTGCATTTTTAACGACGAAGACTTTTGTCTTGCATGTTTTCCCTCGAGAAAATGATATTTGTCCACATTTCGCATATGAAATATCACTTCCAGTATCCAATTCAGGTTTAATATGTATTCCATTTATTTTTATGTTACGAATTTTCTTCTTTGGGAGTTGATTATTGTTTCTGCTGAGAGTACTCTGGGATTTTTAACATTTGACATTCGTAATTTTGTTCTCATATAATCAACACTTTTGCAACTGTAATATATATATATATATTTTAAATGGACAGTCTTTTTTGAAGTGTATGATAGAGAAGTTTTATCACCGAATATGTTAGACAGTAATTCTATTATTTCTTTAAAATAAATTTCATTGGGTTTTTGGACAATATGAAATTACAGTAACGTTCATGCTTTAACGGAGTTAATTTTCGCAATAACAATCTCACTTTGTGTTCCTCCAACCATGATTTGCAATCTTGTACCTTGTACCTTGTACCTTCTGTAGTCTGATGCAAAAGTTATACCATCCTCTGGGTTATAACTGAATTCATTAATCGAGTTCGAAATGCTTCAGTTTTGGACTTCTTTGAATATAGTTCCAATAATTGTTGTTGTTGTAGTTGTTTCTGTAATAGTTGCTTCTGCAATTCCTGTTGCTGCCGCTTGTTGTTGCTTTTGCAACTGTGCTATGGAAGCTAATAGGTCTTCCATTATTTAACAAGTTGCACCACGAACAAATTGTTAAATAATTAACGTGATCTTCGAAATCCTCGCCGCCAGATGTTGTAACGTAATTTGTTACGAACAGTAAATAACCAGATAACAGTAAAAACAATGTAATGAAGTAACAAATCACTTCACGAAACAAGAGTCAATATTCCTTGTGACTTAACCTACCGACACCTTACGACTTCACTGCAAACTAACACGAACTTCACTCGACTCCGAGCTCTATCTCTCGCAATGGGGCGTCGTAAGTCTCATCACAAGAAACATCATCAGGATCTGCACCGTATTCATTTTCAATACAATCGCTCCAGCCACCACCCACCCTACTACCTTCATCCAATGATATTGTCCTAGCACCATCATCAATCATCATTCAACAATCATCACCATTATCTCCATTCTTCTGTATATCGACCTCCATCAGTATCAGCACAAACACCATTATTCTTCATTGCATTCAAAATATTAAAACTACTTAAACTCTACCCATTTTACTATCTATCACTGACAAAACTTCAGCACCACCTCCACAACAACAAACCCCAACTAACCCCCGGCCACCACCACCACCAGCACTATCCTCATAACCAACAACTCCATCACTAGCCTCCATTTCCACCCGGCTACTAGCCACCAATCACCGCTGTCCGCGCTATTGTGACACCATTCAGCACGACCGCCATCAACAAGTTCACAGGCATTATAAACTTCCTCCTCCTCCTCCTCCTCCTCCTCCTCCTCCTCATTATCGTCATTACAGCACTCAAAAACGAATGGGCTGCGCCAGCCAATTATTACCGTGGCCCATCCTGTATATGTTTCGTTTTGCTGTTTTGTATATATGTCTTTTATTCTGGATATCTCTAGAAAAAGAACATTCTCCTAATTGCTAAATCAGTCCCTGAGTTATTCTCGGTTGAAACAAAATGCATTTGATCTAACTCATTAATTTTTTAAAAAAATATTACAATACGTAGACTTCGGATTTTGAGTTGTTTACTCTGAATAGCACAACCATATCCCGTATATGATAATGGAATATATATATATATATATATATATATATATATATATATATATATATATATATATATATATATATATATATATATATATATATGTATGTGTGTGTGTGTGTGTGTGTGTGTGTGTGTGTGTGTGTGTGTGTATAGATATATGTACGTATATACAAAACTATAAAATGCATACATATGATTTATTTAAATCTACAATCTTGTTGGATTCAGTCTGACTTAATACTATGTCATTATATATTAATGCAACGCTAAGTAGGAGCACTTCTTTTAAGTGGTAGGCACTTTACAGATAAAGTTAAGCACGCAACTATACTTGGCTTATATATATAAACAGTTTAGCTATGTCACGCTATAGAACATAAATGTATGTATAAACGACAACTCAGAAAAAATATTTTCAGTACATGTGACTCAAATTACTAAAATTACTAAAATTAATAAAAAAATACATTTCCAATTTCATTATCTGTACTCTCCACGATTACCTTAGTTCCGATACATTATGAGTTTTGAGTAGTAGTTTCCAATGAAACTTGATTTTGTACTCGATATGCTCAAGGTACACCAACACTCACAGCCTGTGTATATAGTTGTTGCTATTTATCCTTTAGACACCCGAATTGATCAGGCTATCTGCTCATCTTTATTTATTTTTGTTTTTATCCTTATTTTGTGTATCCAAAAATCCCTTGTTTTGTCATGACAACGGGTATGCTCTTCAGAGAATTCGTTTGCTATTTCTATCAAGCTACGTTGCAAAATTTATAGCTGAAATAACTGATGCAATTCAGCCCTACTTGGTTGGCAATTTTATTTTGATACTGGCGTGTTTCTGAGAAAACAGTAAAGCTATCGACGCGACTGCATGGTTGATGCAGTAGTCTTTTTTTCACGAAAACGCATGTGCAATAAATCAATAACGTCTAAGAGCGTACACTTACTATATAGCTGTAAATTTTATACATACATACATGCATACATACATACATAAACATATATACAAGCGCACATACATGTATACACACACATATATATATTGTACCTTGTGTGTTGACAAATAGAAGTACGACTGCAACTGTTAAGTTTAGATATCCAAGTAGTATATCATAGTCCACTCTCCTTCTAGCATAGTAGTAATGTAACACTTACACTAAGTAGTATCACAAGATATGAAATACAAAGCAAAGGTAAGAGAAATTAACATAAACGCAATTTAAAGATAAAATATTCAAAGGAGCTATTAATATAAACTTGTGCTTAAATTAACATCAAAGTTCAGAGATGCTCAAGTTTAAGTATATATCGAAGCAAAAGTTATTGACAGAGAGTGGGTAACTACGTAAGCGAAGCCCTATAGGAAAACTGTGGCATCTGTGATGTGCTTACTGGCAAATGTGACGTTTATGTGTCTGAGTCTAAGATACTTAAGTGTGAAATTGTCCTGTCTGTCTAGAGGTAAACAGATACCAGAGAATAGAAGTTACTAGCCGTGCATTGCTGTCAGTACGTACAATTAATGAGCTCTTTGACTGTTTTGGGAGATATTTCACTCTGCAAAAAAAAAAAAATAATAATAATAATAGTAATAATAATAATAAACCAACTGCAATTAACTCACATTATAAATACACTCGGAAATACAGAAGTGCTTACCAGTTCGGCTGTTTCTAAAAGCCGGAGGTAGAAAAAAAGCCTCATTACATTATCCACACTACATTATGAAAACCAAGTTAGCTTCTGGTGTGGCTCCAAGTGATTAGATATATTTCTAGTTTCTGAACCGAATAAATTCGAATGATCTTTGACAACATAAGTGATGTTAATTTCTTATTTGCATGCATTTAATATAATATGTGTAAATACGACATCGTTTTCTACAACGTAGCTGCAGTTGAAAGTTACTTATTTGCTCGTATGTATTGTGCACATATTTTCCCCATTTCTTTTCTACAATAGTAATATTTTTAGATTTGTTATAAACTAACAAAAGTAATTGATTACTGAGTTCTACAACGGTTTTGGATAACACTGTTTACTGTCAAAGATTAATTGTTAAATTTCTGAAACATCTAATTGTATCATTTGATCAATTTTATTCCTCTTTATTTCAAAATATTAGGTAACCAGTCAACATCACGTTCTGCAAATAATTTTTTTGTTTGTATTTACATGTCGTTGGACGGTAGTATGGATTCAAAGATTTTCTAAAGATTATAAAGTATCATGTGTAGAGAAAAATGCCATAGTGGCTTTGGTGTGGATTACTATAGATATTTTTTTCAAAATTCCAATAGTTTCCCTGGCTTTATTACTTTCTTTATTATGCAGAATTTAAAGATAAATGTGTAAACATATTTACCCTTCACTTAATATGAAATTAATTTTACTGCTTTCTTGTCTTTTTCATATTTTAGCAGAAGAAATTAACTATCAGTTGAAGATGGTGAGGTCTGCATAGAATTAAGCCAGTTGTGTATTGTAATTTGAAACTCTCTAGTTTGAAGCAAAAGTTCTACTGCCCCTCGATAATAATTAATAAGATGGGGAGAATTCAGTGTAGTTAACAAGATTTTAAAACAGCTGTACCTAGATATATACTGCGAAATATCTTACCTAAGGGATTTTTACTTGTTGTTCATAATATCCAGAATAAACTGGTTACTTTATCTTCGCCGATGTCTAGAATCTTCAAATATTTGCTCAAATTTGGGGGAGGGGACAATTTGATTACATCGACCGCAGTGTTCAACTGGTACTTATTTTATCGACCCCGAAAGGATGAAAGGCAATGTTGACCTCAGCGGAATTTAAATTCAGAACGCAGCGATAGACGAAATAATGATAAAAATAATAATAATAATCTTTTCTACTCTAGGCACGAGGCCCGAATTTTGGGGGGAAGGAGGCCAGTCGATTAGATCAACCCTAGTATGCAACTGGTACTTAATTTATCGACCATGAAAGGCTGAAAGGCAAAGTCGACTTCGGCGGAATTTGAACTCAGAACGCAGTGACGAGCGAAATACCACCAAGCATTTTGCCCGGCATACTTACGATTCTGCCAGCTCGCTGTCTTAACAGTAATCTTTTCTACTACAAGCACAAAACCTGAAATTTTAAAGGATAGGGCAAATCGATTACATGAACCCCAGTGTTCAACTGGTACTTATTTTATTGGCCCTGAAAGAATGAAAGGTAAAGTCGACCTTAGTGGAATTTGAACTCAGAATGTAACGCCGGACGTAATAATAAGCCTTTTGTCCGGTGCGGTAACGACTCTGCCTGTTCACTGCAATAATAATAATAATAATAATAATAATAATAATAATCGTTTCTACTCTAAGCACAAGCCCCGAAATTTTTTCGGGTGGGGCCAGTCGATTAGATCGACGCCAGTACGCAAATGGTACTTAATTTATCGACCCCGAATGGATGAAAGATATAGTCAACTTCGGTGGAATTTGAACTCAGAACGTAAAGACAGACCAAACACCGCTAAACATTTCGCCCTGCGTGCTAAAGTTTCTGCCACGGAAACTAATAGAATTTTGAAAAGAAAAATACACGTCATTGATTGGTTGAAATTACCGAAATACGACAAATTTAACACGAAATGACTTCGAACATAGAAACTTTTCTCAACAACGCTAAGAGAAAAAGATGTTCTATATGATACATTCTACCAGTATCCGAAGTTTCAAAGTGTTTAGTTAAAGAAAATTAATTAATTAAGCTGCTCATGAAAAGGAAAAGACTCAACGACATGCAAATACAAACAAAAAAAATTATTTGCAGGACGTGATGTTGACTAGATAATAATAATGGTTTCAAATTTTCCCACAACGGCAGCAACATTTTGGTGTGAATAGCTGATTATATCGATCCCAGGGTTTCACTGGTACTTAATTTATCGACCCCGAAAGGATGAAGGGCATAGTCGTCCTCGGCAGAAAAAAATGATAATAATAATAATAATAATAATAATAATAATGATGATGATGATAAATGCCCTGATGCAGTACCATGGCTTCTGATCTTAATTGCTTGGAAGTGTTATCATGTACTTGTTTAGTTTTGGTATAAAAGGTGGGTACAGCAAATATTCTGCTCAAACACAAATTTGGTTGTCAGTTGTTTGACCATAACACATTGAGAATATCCCGTGCTGGCTGAAGATATGTGCACCTCTGATTACGATCAGAAGTTGTAGAGGAGCATCATAATCATGTATTGAGACAAATTCTTTGGGATTTGAATAATTTATATCTGGAAATATTGGTGTTTCGTACATCATCATTAAATAACCCTTATTCAAGAAGCTTTTGAGCGGGATGGCCTACTCAGCATGAAGGAAATTCCAACAGGGCCCCTCCTGCAAGGTCATGCACTGTTTATCTTGATATGAGATGACCATGTCGCGCACACATGGTCGTGATGAATGTGCCTGGTGTACTCTTATCAGACGGGTAGTTATGATGGGCTTCGTATATTTTTCCCCAGTGTCACTTTGATGGCTTGCACTGCACTCTTACCAAAATAATAATAATAATAATAATAATAATAATAATAATAATAGTAATATTAATAATAATAATAATAATAATAATAATAATAATAATAATCCTTTCTATTAAAGGCACAAGACCTGAAATATTTGTGGTGTGGACTACCCGATTGCATTTACTCCAATGTCTCACTGGTACTTAATTTATCGGCTCCAAATGGATGTAAGGCAAAGTCAACCACGGTGGAATTTGAACTTAAAATGTAAAGACGGATGTAATGCAGCTAAGCATTTGTCCGGTGCGCTAACGATTCTGCCAGTTCACTACCATAATAGTAATAATAATAATAATAATAATAATAATAATAATAATAATAATAATAATAATAATAATAATAATAATAATAATAATAATAATAATAATAATAATAATAATAATAATAATAATAATAATAATAATAATAATAATAATAATAATAATAATAATAATAATAATAATAATAGAGATAACTCGAATGTGGAATCTAAAAACAGAAACAATTCCTATCATAGTAGGTGCCTTAGGTATAATAAAAAAATATTCAGACAAATACATAACAAAAATACCAGGACTTACAAATATATATAACATACAGAAAATTGCACTACTGGGTACTGCACACATTCTACGCAAAACACTTTCAATACAGTAAACATAAGAGCACCACAGCAAACCACAGCACATACCCAAGGGGCACAGATCTGCGCTCGGTAGTGAAGTGAAAGCACGTTATAAAAATAAAACTACTGAACAATAATAATAATAATAATAAGAATAATAAGAATAATAGCAATAATAATAATGTTGATGATGATGATGACGATGATGATGATAATCCAAGATAGATTAAGAAATATAGATGTTCAAGAAGACATATGGATAACTACAGAAATGATAATAAAGCAGTTAAGAAAATTCCCAAATTGGAAGAGTCGAGGACCGGATGGGGTCCAAAGTTATTGGATAAAGTTGAGAGGGATCCATGAAAGGATAGTACAACAGCTAGATTAGTTCTTTCAGGAAGACGCAGTACCCAGCTGGATGACAAAGGGAAAGACATTGTTATGTGCCAAGTATCTTGAAAAGGGAAATGTTGCATTGAACTTTAGACCAATAACGTGCCTTCCTCTAATGTGGAAACTAATGTCATGCGCTTTGGCCGGTAAACTATCCATTGAACAGAAAGGGTGCCGAAAGCGGAGCCGGGGAACGAAGGATCAGCTCTTAATTGATAATCTAATTATTAGGAACTGCAAAAGTAGACATACAAACCTGAGCGTGGCATGAGTTGACTATCGCAAGGCATACGATATGATACCACACTCCTGGATAATAAGAACAATGTAAATGTATGGATTAGCAGAGAATATAAGAAGCCTTATATGGAATAGCATGAAATACTGGAGAAGGCAATTGACAGAATGGAAGCAATTACCAGGAGAGGTGAAAATTAAGAGAGGAGTCATCCAGGGGGGACAGTGTGTCCCCATTCATTTTCGTGCTGGAAATGATTACCTTGAGTGTAATACTACAGAAAATATAAAGTTAGGGCATGAGCTGGGAAGAGGTAAGGGAAAACTAAAACATTTGCTATTCATGGACGACCTGAAGCTGTTCACAAAAACTGAGGCAGAACTGGACAGCCTAGTCAAGTATGCGCGGATTTCCTCCAGTGATACTGAGATGGAATTTCGACTCTCAAAATGTGCTACGATAGTGATGAGACGAGAAAAGCTTGCCATGACAGTAGGCATATGTTTGCCACGCGGTGAAATGATGAAAGCAATCCAACCATAGTCCAGTTATAAATACCTGGGAATACTTGACGCAGATGGAATCATACACCATGACATGAAGGAAAAGACAAAAAGAGAGTACTTGCGGGAAGTGAAAAAAATATTGGCTTCAAAGTTGAATACCAGAAGCATAATTTGGGCAATAAACTCGCGCGCAGTCGCAGTAGTTTGGTATAGCGCTGGAGGTGGACAGAGACGGAGCTAAAGCAGATGGACAGGAAGTCAAGAAAGCTCCTAACGATGTATGGAGCCCATCATCCACGGGCATATACTGATCACCTATACACGAAGAGAGCAAATGGAGGAAGCGAGAGCTTAATGAGATATTTAGCGTAAAGTAAGGAAACCTTACTAGTGACAGTTAGGAACGAGGGAGTATTGAGAAAAAAATGGAAAACAAAGGAAGAAGTACGAAATGAACAAGAAGAAGAATTACGAATAAGAGATTACACAATCAATTTCATGTAGCCACATCAGAAGTTGATGGAAAAAATAGGTGGGATTGGCCGATGAAAGGAATCCTAAAAAAGGAGACCAAGAGCTCTATACTGGCAACGCAAGACCAAGCTTTGGCCATGAACTGGAGGGTCAACCTTAGGAATGAAGAAGTGTCACCGCCGTGCTGCATCTGTAATAGGGTGAATGAAACCGTTGCTCATATCAGAAATGAATGCCCTAGACTTTCTCAAAACCATTACAAATTTTGGCGACACGACCAGATAGCTAGAGTTATAAATTGGAAACTGTGCAAAAAGTGGGGGCTAGAGAGAGGCAAGGCGTGGTATGAGAACAAACCGTAGTGAGCGGCGTAGTCGGAGACTAGCAAAATCCTCTGGAATTCCCCAATTCCAACAGATCAGGTGCTAGAACATAACAGACAGGACCTAGTGGTGGTGGAAAGGTGCACCACATATGCTATATAGTTGATGTTGTGTACCCGTTGACCCACGAATAGTCAAGAATGAAGGCGAAAAGATACAACCCTCTTAAGTATGAAATAGCCTAGCTATGGAAAATGAAGGAAGTGAAGATAGTGCCAATTACTGTTGGGTTCTTGGGAAAAGTAACAGAAGGCATCAAAAGGAATATAAGGGAAACTGGAATTGAGTACCCAGAAGAACTGTTACAAAAGGTTTGTCTCTTTATCAGGAAAGTATTAAATAGCTGAAAATAACAGATTGCATAGTACCGTAGGCTGCAGATAGCAAACTCACTATGTATGCAAAACTCCAGGAGTTCCAACAGAACCTGTGATAAAGAGAAAAAGAAGCAATAATCTATACTATAATTGCGCTATTTACATCTGTGTGTTTGTGTCTGTGCTAAAATGTTGCTACCAAACTTTTCCGAACGATGAGTAACGGGAGAGTGTGAACATCTAAATAGGATTCACGAAAATTAACCGGTCGGGTTCCAGTCTGGTAAAATCCGACAACCGAATTAATTCCTCTCTCACTATTCAATAACTCTCTTACTATTCCTCATGCTTACTACCTCTTTCTCTTACCTTTGGGGCGTTGAGAAAACTACCATCTGCTGTGGCAAAGTAAAAAATAGCAATGATAAAGTTCCACAGATAAAAAAAAACCCAGAATTAATACCTAAGTACTATGATGTTAATCTATGCGGTTAAATGTTTCTGAACAAAAAATCGTGACTACAATAATTTACAGGTAATAGTTTCACTTGGACTAGATAATCCATCAGTTGGACCACAGGGTGGTAGCACTTTTATGCCTACTTTCAAGATTCAAGGTAAGTTTTACCACTGTATAGGAAGTCTCCTACGAGCAGTAAACAGGAAGCCAGTCTACGCACAGCTATATTTCGTTGACACTGCAAATGAGATGAGAAACAGATTGTCATTCAGAGGAGCTGACAACGACTTTAATGAGAACATCCTGCTAGACTTGCAGCGAGCACTGTATATGCACAATCCCTGTTAAAAGTTTTAAACAGTAAATTAATATAATTAAGGAATACTCTTTACCAGGAAAATGTTCTACCGGTGATACTATCATAACTCATGACAAACGGCTTATTTCTGTTGGATCACATGGGAGAACCTATAATCCGCCGACTGCATCAGAAGTTGCTATGATCATGGTGGGAGATGATACCAATAATCCAAACATTAAACCTGCAGATGTTGTTGTGCGGTACAGAGAAAGCAATGGGAAGTTAGACTACATTAGTCAAATCCACCGAAGCTATGACCCGCTTCATTATGTATTTCCGTTTCCCTATAGGGACGATGGCTGGAAGGTATTCTTGAAAGACAATGACCGATAAAAAAAAAAACATTACTGAATGTGACTTTTATTCTAATCGACTTCAGGTAAGAAAGGACGAATTCAATGGCATAATGTAAGGTAGATTTTTCGATGCACCAATATGCAGTAGATCAATATGCAAAGACAGAGCAAGCTCGATTACACTTCCTGAGAACTCATCAGAAACAACTTAAGGCTGAAAAGTACCAAGGCCTTCTGGATGCTATTACGAATGGTGACACGAATGACGTAGGATCTAAAATCATTCTTCCGCCATCATATACTGCTTCTCCTCGGTTTTACAGCAAGTGTTTCCAAGTTGGAATGGCTCTGGTGAGCCAGACTACTTCATCACTATGACAACCAACCCAAAGTGGACTGAGATGACTAAAGCCTTATTTGCTCATGGGAACAATGTGCATATATTGGCTTTGGTTCTGGGAACAATGCGCATATATTGGCTTTGGACTCAGGGTATAAGGGTATGAAAAGAATCCACACTGACGACGTTGAGAAAATTATAGTTTCACTTTTCACTTTCAAAATACGTACAAGAGTTTAGATATGTACTAGCTGAATCGACCGTCGGGAGGGCAGTGATTCAGCTAATAATGACAACAACAACAACATCAACAATAACAACAACAACAACAACAACAACAACAACAACAACAACAACAATAATAATGATAATGATGATGATGATGATGATGATGATGATGATGATGATGATGACGACAACAACAACAACGATAATAATAATAATAATACTAATGATAATAATAATAGCATCATGATGATGATGAAGGAGCATGAAATGAAAACGAAGGAAACAGAGAAAAAGTACAAAGACATCAGTTGTATTAACGAAAGTAACATGGGACTGATTAGTTTCGTCACTGCGTATCCATTAAAGTCGACAAGCAGCAAGTATAATAGAAATGATCGAAGATATTGGAGAGTATACGTTCAGTGTTACATTAACTTATTTAAAATTTATTGCCATATGACTCATATAAGAAATGTATTTCGAAACTTTGCACAAGTTGCCAATTAGTCACATACATTAACAAAGCACAAATTGAATCTACAATGGGTTAATGTCAAAGAAGTACGAACGGAAGTTGTTTTATTCGTCCTAATGTCTAAAAGGTAAGTGCATACACCGTACTTGATACATGAAACGTATAAAAAGTTGACTGTGCAAGCTACTGCATTGGCCAACCTAATTGAACTGATGCTAAATAAAAACGATTAGGATCTATATAACAATACAAACTTCACTTCTTTCTCAGATTCAGAAAAAATAGTCAGGAATGCGAGAGTGATATGTTTTCATAGCGCATGCTTATTTTCCAGTTATGTTTTATTCACAAAACGTGACACCCGGCAGCAATAACTTTGAAAGAGGAGAAACTTAGTATAGCAATAACTAATTTAAGAAGATATTGACGTAAGACAAAGTAAAATGTATGCGACGCATATATAGAAAGCTCAAATGGAAATTAAAAAGAAAAGAACACAAGAAAAAACAAAGAATATGAATGGGAAAAATGCAAACAAGATGATTAAAATTATAAACGTTCAGAACTTACATCACTCAACACACAGGCAAAAGAAATAACTAACCAAAACAAAATTAAATTCCAACTTATCTCAAACTTCTTTTCAAGACAAGCCGAACTGCACTTAAAAAATATGATATCTCATGAATACGAGAAAACTTAGAATATTTTAAAGCTGAAAGTTTTGAAATTTAACCGTAGCCTGTTCTTTTCCTTTGTGTTTTTAAATTTGTTTCAAGGATATATTTCGGAGTATATCGGAGTACACTTGTGTGTGTGTGTGTGTGTGTGTGTGTGTGTGTGTGTGTGTGTGTGTGTGTGTGTGTGTGTGTGTGTGTGCGTGTTAGTGTGCTGTGTTATATTGACAGTAATATAGGATGATTCAGACAAGTAATACCAATTGGATCACAGTGTCATCCAAAATATGTCATTCTACTTGACCATGCACATTAATGTTTACGAGTATTGGAGCTCTACTTTACCATGCTTGCATCTTATATGTTGCAACAGCTTAACTGTAAATTTAATTGATCCCAATATTTTGTTGATAATTTATTCTATTATCTCTGGAATAATGGATGGAAAAATAGATATATAATCGATTTCTGATAAGAACATAAAGACCCACAACAAATAAGGCAAGGCGTTTCCCCGACGCTCTAACAATTTTGCCAATCCACCGTCCTGAATATAACATTGACCTACAAATGGAAATAATTAAAAACTAAAAATATGTGGAAGGTCCTTTTTGAACCAACGAAATTTAACCTTGAACACAACTTTTAAAGATGAAATAATATAGGTTTTTGCAATCATTTTCGTACGTTTGTCATTCAATTTGATAATCGGGTCATTCAAAATCGCGAAAATAAATAAGCGCGATGAAATTAGTCATTCAAATTCATTTTTCGATCATTCCATTTTGAACTTCGGTCAAAGAATTTAGCATTTGCATAATTCAAATTAAAATACCCGCCGAGAACATTCAAATTCGTCGGAATACGAGGCGTCTTTTCGAGCATTCAAGTTCTTTTGGGAGCAATCTATTTAACACTTCGTGCAATCAAATTAGTATGATAGCCGTTTTGGTTTTATCGCATGATCATTGTATCATAATTATGTGTTTTCATCCATTGTTTATGCTTTAAGCAATATATCGTGTCCATATCTTATCTTTGTATTCTTTTATTTTTGTATAGGTACATATATTTATTGTTAAAGACTTCATGAAATCGTATTCCAGCCTTTTCAATCTTTTTAAATAAACTCAGTTACAACAAATGCTAAACTGAATAAACTTATTCCGAACTCGAATGCTCACAGGCGAATCTGAATGTTCCAAAAGACGCTTCCTCGCAATTCGACTAATTTGAATGCTCTCGATGGGCATTTTAATCTGAATGATGTAAATGCTAAATTCTGCAACCGAAGTGCGACATTGAATGATCGAAAAGCGAAATTGAATAGCTAACTTCATGGTGCTAACTTTTTTCGCGACTTTGAATGACCTGATTATCAAACTGAATGACAAACGTACGAAAATGACTGCAAAAACCTATAATAAAAATCGTGAACATTCATACCATCAGAGGAAATCAAATACTCTTCACTGCAGGCACTGAAATTGTAAACCAAAATTTTGCAACTTCAAAGTTTCCCATATAAGAACGGTGAAACACAAACAATTAATGTGAAAAGACAAAGATATAAAGTAAAATATAACACAATCCTAATGAAACTAATGTCAAACAGATACAAATGTTAAATTAAACAAATATTAATGCGACAGAAATGAAACGTAATCGAAGTTAATTAAAGTGCGCCTAAAACAGGATATTGTCGTTAAATTCAAAGAATTTGCAGCTATAAAATCTCAGTGGATTGCTAAAAGATCAATACAGCATCGAAATAAGAAAGAAATAATGGGTTCTGTATAACAAATGGATGGTATACTACGGGTAACAAAAGTCAAGGCAAAGCTACATCTAAACAATCATGAGAGGATAAATAACGAGGCAAGATATGGAAATTTCCAAAGTTCTGAATAGTAAAATAATAAGCATTTATAAAGTATTCGTAACGATATTCAACGATCTACAACAAGGTCTTGAAGTACTCTGAATGACAAAACAATCTTAACATCCAAAACAGGAAATATGAAGTCACCTTCGTACAATATCCAAAACATGTATCGCAGCTAGTAACTGCTCCTTTGGTGCAGAAAATGCAAATCCTATTATTGCAATTGATAGATGTTCGCATGAAAAGCAAAAAGTCTTCATAATTCAATACTGTAAGAGAGGAAACAAGTATCTAAGCATCGGCTCGGTTGGTTACTAGTAAATTTGTTTTAATATCTCTCATTCTGCAAAACTTCGTCAAATAAGATGCCAAAAAATAAATTAAATTGCAAAGGATACGATTCCAATCAATCATCTCGTTTGAAAAATATATGACCTAATTTTTTTATAAAGTAGGCACCAAACAATTGGAATCGCAATTACAATACGTCGATTTATTTAGATATATTAGAATAAAATTGTATCTAGACATATAACTCAAAGCAAAGATTAATTATTTTAAACCACTGATATCATGTTAGATAAAGGAACAGAGATAAGACAATTCGACATTAGGAATAATGATCTAGAGAGTAAAATACATACTGATGGAAGTCCGATAAGACTGTTATTGGCATTCTTTAATATTTAAACCTGGATTAAATACAAAAATGTGGATATTTAGTCTGGTTATAAGTTATAACCTTCTTAGTCAGAAGTCAAGTGAATTTACAAGAAAATGCTTTGATCTAGAGCGCTCAAACAAAAGGTGATACAGAAAGTTTATATTTTATTACAGAAAAACATGCAAGAATCATACCTCCTCATCGATTTTCGTTGTTATTGGCACTCCGTCGCTTACGACGTCGAGGGTTCCAGTTGATCCGATCAACGGAACAGCCTGCTCGTGAAATTAACGTGCAAGTGGCTGAGCACTCCACATACACGTGTACCCTTAACGTAATTCTAGGGGATATTCAGCGTGACACAGTGTGACAAGGCTGGACCTTTGAATTACAGGCACAACAGAAACAGGAAGTAAGAGTGAGAGATAGTTGTGGTGAAAGAGTACAGCAGGGTTCGCCACCATCCCCTGCCGGAGCCTGATGGAGCTTTTAGGTGTTTTCGCTCAATAAACACTCACAACGCCAGGTCTGTGAATCGAAACCGCGATTCTATGACCGCGAGTCCGCTGCACTAACCACTGGGCCATTGCGCTTCCACTCTCCTCATCGATAACACTGTCCTAATCGACATAAATGTATCAGTTAAGACCTAACAAAAACTGAGCAAGTATGAAGATCTTGAAATAAAAATTGGCAAAATGTGGAACCTCAAGACTAAAATAATACCTGTTGTAATAGGTGCCCTAAGAATAATAGCAAAAGGGGCTGATTCCTACCTAGCTCAAATACCAGGAAACCCCAAAATGTCAGAAACTCAAAAAATAGTACTCATGGAAACTGCCCACATCCTACGTAAAATAGTGCATGCAATCTCAAATTTTAAAACAAACTCATAATTTTCTTATGTTTTCTTAAACATTCTCTAGAACAATACTATGTGCAAAACCAAATATATGACACCCTCGGCATAACACCAACATGAATTTCTAAGTTCTTGTCTCTTGAGGTCTCTGGGTGAAACTTGGAGTCAACTTCTACAAATACAAAGCAAAAGTCAAACATATCATACTATAATGGATGTTATGTCCATCTGTCTGTCTGTACCCTCCTCACGGTGAAACGGCTGGACTAATGGTCACGATGTTTTTTCGTGATTACAAAGGAGGTAATCATGCAGGCTTTTAGTTAAAGTAATTTCAAAAAGTATGATTATTTAATGGCTATTGAGGGTAATTGTTCAATTTACGGGCGTAAAAAAGTAAATAAAAATTAAAGAGAGGTAACTCCTAATAAAAGAAGCAAAGAAAAGTAATTCAATTTACTTTCCCACTGAATTACGCCATGTCAGAAAGTTTTAGTTTAGGATAGCTTTATTAACGAATGATTGTGATGACTTTGGCTCATCTTTAATCGGTGTATGACTACTACGAACTTTGTCAATAACGATTGTATGTATAAAGCTGTGTAATGCTTTTATTAAATTTTCCTTCGTTCCACGCCATTATGACATGGAAACGGAAATCAGGAATTGGTAGGACTACCAAGAAAGCTGTCGCTATAAAACATAAGAGAGAAATGAACAGTGAATACAGATTAACCCAACAGAATAAGGATACGGGAACTCATAGATTTCGCCGAGATACCGAAGAAGGAATTGTCCATGTTTGTTCCTAAAGATATCTGGCCCTGTAGCTCGCAAGATTTGAACTCGTGTGATTTTGGGATATGGGTTGCAGTTGAAGCAATATCCAACGCAACGTCTTACGACTGTATGTCTTCACTGAAGGCTTCGATCAAGCTACCATTCGATAAAATGAAAAAGGAAGAAATAGTTAATCCATGCACATCATTTCGTAAACGGATTGAAGTGGTAAAGAAAGTAAATGGTGGTCAAATTAAACTGAAATAAGTACTAAACACTCCACTTAGAAACTGTTGAATAATTAAGTGATATGCTTTTTTTATTTTAACTTTCGTTTTATTTCATTTACACTTTGAGCATGTCGTAAATGTAGACATCTACTTATATATAATATTCTTTTGAAAACAATCAACTAGCGTGTTTGTAAATCGAACTTGGAATCTTGGGGCTAGTAACAAGCGCTCTTAACCACTATGCCATATGACCGTGGCGTAGTGGTTAAGAGCGCGGGCTACTAACCCCAAGATTCCGAGTTCGATTCCAGAATAATGAATTTCCCCAAGACACCTGATGAAGGCTGGGGGAATTATGTACATTATTTACATTTGACGGATATTTGTCCTCATCTTGTTAACACAACAATTCGTCTGACATATCCTCCAGCCTTCATTAAGTGTCTTACGGAAATTTTTTGATTATTATTATTATTATTATTATTCAGGTCACTGCCTGGGATAGAACTCGGTATCTTGGGGTTAGTAGCCCGCGCTCTTAACCACTACGCCATATGTCCGTAGGTAATTATGGAGTGAATTTCGGGGCTTATAAATCTAATATTTTCATATCCTTCCATAATACCGGTTCTTATATGCTATTCATATCTGCACTCAGTCTGCTAAGGAGGTTGTTGTGTCCTAGCATATGTACTGTTTCTTTTAGTTTTCGTATTTCCAGTGGTGTTCTCTGTCTATTATTTTAACTTCATCCCACAGGGGGAGGTGGTCTCGATTTTCCCATATATGATCAGCTATACCCGATTTATCAATATCTCCCCGTGTCACAGCTTTGCGATGTTCCTCTGCCCTTATTTTGAGGGGGCGGCATATTTCCCTTTTGTATAACCTACCACAGCTGCATGGGATAGAGTACACAGAGGTTTTGGTCATATTCTCTTCTATTAGTGGTTTTACTCGAAGGAGATATTTGCGAAGTGTTGTATTACTCTTGAATGCTGTCCTGATATTATATGGGCCGAATCTCATTTGAATCTTTTCGGAGAGGCCTTTCACATAGGGTAGACAAACTGTGGACAGTTTATTGGTTTCATCCTCTCTTTTCTTCATAATTGGATTGGATAGTATGTTTGTGGGGTAATTGTTGTTTAATAGATTGTTACTGAGCTTGATCATTTCTTCGTGGTGGATATCACGATCGCTACTTATATTCTTTGCTCGATATTTTAGGCACTGAAGTAGGTAGTTTCTACACAGAAGGATCAAGTGCCTTATTTGTATACTAGTGCGTTCTTTTAGATGGGTGTCTATCACTAGTTTCGCTTGAATCACTGATAGTGCTTCACCAGTTGGGACTTTGGTGAACAGACTTATCACATCTAGATTCAACATCTGGTTGGATTCAATGGGGGTATTCTTGATCAATTGTGTGAAGTGGGTGGAATTCTTCACGAACTATGTTGACTTTCCTGCTAATGGACTGATTATATCCACAAGGATGCGGCTCAGTGGATGACATGCTGAAACCTCTACAGCTCACTATAGGTCTTAATGGAATGTCATGCTTGTGAATCTTAGGAAGACCGTATATGTGTGGTAGTTTACTGTAGTGTTGAGTCAGTTGTCTGTACTTCATTGGTATAAAGTGATCCTTGTTCTTGATCAAGATCTGTGGCAACTTCCTCTCCGTTTTCAGAGTTGGGCCTTTTTTTACTTTGCTGTAGCTACCAGCACTTATAAGACTTGCCGTAGTGGCTAAGAGCGCAAGCTACTAACCCCAAGATTCCGAGTTCGATTGCAGGCAGTGATCTGAATAATAATAATAATAATAATAATAATAATAATAATAATAATAATAATAATAATAATAATAATAATAACATCGAAACGTACCTTAGGAATGAGAAACCATGTTCGAAAATTCCCCAAGACACCTGATGAAGGCTGGAGGGAATATCAGCAGAAACGTTGTGTTAACAACAAACAAGATGAGGACAAATATCCGTCAAATGTAAATAATGTACATAATTCCTCATCTCTTAAATATAGAACTGTATTATCTAATCGGTACGGAGCTGATACTAGACTTCAATGGAGATATATAGAGAAACTCCATCAAAAATACCTTAGGAATGAGAATTCAGGTTCGAAATCTCCCCCAAAACACCTGATGAAGGCTAGAAGGCATATCAGCCGAAACGTTGTGTTAACAACAAACAAGATGAGGACAAATATCCGTCATATGTAAATAATGTACATAATCCTTCATCTCTTAAATATAGAACTGCATTTGTACCTAGAGTAGAAAAAAAGTTTATGGTCACGTGAACTGAACCAGTAATACGAAGTATCGGAGTATATCATAAGATCAGCATCAGATACAATATACATACCATCGAACATTCAAGCAGCAGGCCGGCATTATTGACGTTGAAAGTCTCTTTATTTTCTTCTGTTACATTATAAATTACTTCCTAACGTCATAAGTTCAAGAGCTTTTAATTTTCATATTCTCCTTCATACTAACATAGCACTTCATAATTTGAAGCTGTAGATTGAACGTAAGTCCTCCAAAAGAAGTATATATCAGAAAATAAACATTTACACTATTCATTTCTTGAATTGTTTAAATTTCTCTCGTCGTATAAATAAAACAAATCATGTGGCCATGGAGTCGGCATTTAATGCAGGAACCAAGCAAATAATCAATGCGTTAAGCATAAATGCGTTACTTAAATTCTGAAACAGAAAAGAGAACTGACATTTTCATCAAACTTCTTGAAAATATCGATTTAGGACGTAAGATATGTCACTTAGCATGATATAGAGATATAAAATAAAATTCAGTTTATTTAGTGATATTTCAAATTATTTCATAAGTGATTATTGACTACGTTGAAATCATTTGCAACTTGTTTTACACGTACTTAAAAATATTAAGTAGAATTAAACAGAATATTCTTTTAGTTTATTTTTCATTTGTACAACACCTTTTCTTTTTGTAACAGTTGTCAAAGAACTGAGGAGAATAGAAAAACAAGCTAACAAACCATTAAGAAACATTAGTATCAGACAATCGCGATGACAGCTAAATATTCATACATGATTACTGCCCTAATTTGTTTACACTATGATTAAATTTTGCGACAATAATAACACTACTACAGGTATCGAACATATGGAGAGAGAATAGTCGATTATATCGAATTCAGTCATTCATAAGTACCTTATTTTATTAATCTTAAAAAGATTTTATGACGAATTTGACTAGCCGAGATTCGAACTCACAACGAAATGACCATTAATTAACGTGGCAAAGTAAATAGAGCATGAATTATTATACCTAATTATCCCCAGATTTTTTTGGAAGCGTTTTGAACAACTTCATAGTGTTTGAAGATATTTGGGAAAAAGTTGCCGAGAGGATGCAAAATGTTGGTCGGTCGGTGTGAGAACTGGAAAGTTGACTAGATAAGGTGAAATAGGTGAAGTTCTATAGTACCATTAGCTAAAGTGCAACATTTTTACTTGCAAGATATCTGTTCAGGTGTTGCGGGTTATAGAAATGGTCTTTTGTGGTTCCCCACTTTTGGTGCATTTTGCGGTTCCCCATTTTTGGTACATCTCTCAATAGTTTCTCTGCTATGTTGGCTTTGTCAAGATTACGGGAAGAAGAATGGATGGTTCAAATTGACAACCATCAAGCGGCATTTATTTTCGCAAAATATGAATAGCTTTTCAACTATGAAATGAAATTTCTGTAACATTTCTCACAGGCTGAATATATTGGATCTTTACTCTTTGAAGGGCACATCGAGAAATTAATTTTTTGTAACTAAATACTTTCAAACTTCGGACACTGGTAGAATGTCATATAAAACATCTTTTACTCTTAGTGTTGTTGAGAAAAGTTTATATTGTCAAAGTTATCTAATGTTAAAGTTGTCGTATTTCGGTAATTTCAACCAGTCAATGACGTGTATTCAACTGAATAAAATTACTGCTGTTATTTATCAACAACAACTTCCGGCGGTGTATATTTCGTTTGTCACTGTTATTTATGACATATTTCATCTCAGTTACGTTTGTATGAATAAACGAGTGTATCTGAAGCATGTTTACTTCATGGCACCACTACAATCGTTCGTGCATTTCTACTGCTTTTACTGGGTTTTTTCTCCTGTTTTTCAGCTACTAAGACATTTTACCACCCACCTCCAATTTCTTCCTTTTTCACATTTTTCCGTAACTCTAACCCTAAAACCCCAACCCTAACCCTAACCATAAACCCCCAACCCTAACCCTAACCGTAACCATAAAACCTTAACCCTAGCCCTAACCCTAAAAACCCAACCCTAACCCTAAAACACTAACCCTAACCCTCAACCCTAACCCTAACACTAACTTTAAAACCCTAACCCTAACCCTAAAACCCTAACCCTAACCTAACCCTAAAACCCTAACCCTAACTCTAAAACCCTATCCCTAAACCTAAAACCCTAACCCTGACTCTAAAACCCTAACCCTAACTATAAAACCCTATCCCTAACTCTAAAACCCTAACCCTGACCCTAAAACCCTAACCCTAACCCTAACGCTAACTCTAAAATCCGAACCCTAATAAACTTGAGAATTTAAAAAATGTATGATAAAAAAATCATTAAATAAGTTTAACGTTTCATGAGAAGTAATATGAGGATTTATTAAGGTTGCTTCCATATGAGCTTTAGTGAAATGACATGGATTCAGACGAGATTCGAAACCAGACATTCGATTCTGCTTTCAAGATGTTTAGCTTTAAAAGCAAGATTTATAGTTATAAATGATATATTAAGTCTGAAACTAGTGCTGAATCGGAACTGAATGCTTTTAATGCACTGAGAAAAACAATGAATTTTCCATTTCCTCTTCTTCATTGAAATATAGATCTTAGTATGTACTAAAAACAATATCTATAAATCTTTAGAAATCTTTTTTCTTTCTTTCTCATTATTCTTGTCTCTTTCTCTTTCGCTGTCTGTCATCAATATTCGCTTACTGGCTATCTCTTAATAGCAGCTTCCGCTTCTTAATTTCAACAGTTACCCTCTTTTCTTTTACTAGTTTTTCCTTTCCTTTTGTTTGATTTCCAGATGATTTACTACTCACACATGCACATGGATAAAAGAAAAATATAACTGCTTTCTGAGTATATGAGATTCATTTCTTTTTTTTAGTCCACTTTGTTGAAAGTTTAAAGAATCGATGTCTTTTACTGTTATTTATTACCAATAAGCATATAACTCTTAAACATTTAGTATTCAGATTACTCTGTCGAATGTAATGCTTATTTATTCGTATTGTTTTGAATTTATCATACTTTATCTCATAACTCCGAGATTTTGATTATGGGATTTTCTATACTTTTAGAATAACGTAGTCGAGTAAACGCGAGAGACCTCGTTGGCTTGATCATAAAACAAGTAGAATATTTGGGTCGAATATCGTCATTTTAAATGCAAAAAGGATTATATCCACGAAATAATAAATGTAGTTAATTTCTGGTAATTAACTGGCTATTTCATGAATTTCAGTGTATAATAATCAATTTTATCGCTCTTTCCACATTAAGCGTTCAGATCCCATTTAGATTAACTCTGTTTTTCACCCTTCGGATTTCTTCTGTTAGTGTTAGTTTTCAGTTCTTTTAATTTTGCTCGAATTGTTATCAGATATGTTGTGTTGATGGAGTTTTGTATACTAATTATGGAAAGGAAATTTATGTTCGCATTAAATTAATAAATAAAAAAGTTAATAAATTTTAAAGTTTGCAACGTTTGGCTAATTTTAGCCACTCAAAAGCCACAGACGTTGGTATCCGTTCCCACAGTAACAAACCAAAATGTCGTCTTCTTAAACTCCAGCTACGTGTATTGTCTGTACTTGTCTATTTTCTTTGACAAGTTCTTGTTTTCTGAACGTTTGTCCTAATTATTTGTGTCATGTTCACCCGTGCTTTTTGATAACTTTCAACAGTGTTTCCTGGGACCATTTCAACTTAAATTAATCCCTTATGACTACAGCCAACTCATTTAACCTTTCGAATATCATAGAGAAATTGAAAGTCGAGGAAGACGCGGTTTCTTACTTGCAAGAGAAGGTTGTTATCCCTAAAAGAAAGTTATGTACTAAAAAACACTATATGCACAAGAAGATTCGTCACGAGGAAATTTACTGGCAGTGTTCCCGGAAAGGATTCAACGAGTGTGTGTGTGGGGGTCAGAAAAACACTCGGCTGGAAGGTGCTTCCCTTCCTATTAGCATATTGCCTTTTTTACTTTACTCATGGATCAAGGTATTGATTTCAATCCTATTTTGTATTGAAGAACTGGGGATGAGCCACTGCACAGCTGTTGATTACAACAGCTATGTTCGTGAAATAAGTGCGGAAGACTTCCTCCGCAACCCAGTCCAAAAGAGCAGCTCTGAGAAGATTGTTCAAATACACGAAACAGTTTTTTTAAGGCATAAATATAATGGAAGAAGGGTCTTTGCTACATGAACAGTGTGTTTACGGAGGTGTGTTGCGAGGCCAGAAATATTTTTATGTATGTGGTGCCATGTCGGAATCGCGATACACTAGAGGAATGTATACGTCAGTCAGTTCTTCCAGAAACCACAATTTTCAGTGAGTTGTGAAGGGCCTACTGTCACATTCCTGAAATTGATGGTTGTAATTTTCGACATAGAACAGTGAACAACATTGTTGAATTTATTAACTCAAAGTTGGTATCCACGCGCAACAAGTAGAACAAAGCACGTGGGTCTGTAAAACGATGGAATAAACAATGAATCCAACCTATGGAACCGACATTTCTATGGCTGACTCGTATTTCTGTGACATTTTGTGGCGTAGGAGTTAAGAAAATTGTAATTTATTTAAAGAGAAACTCGTAAACTGAATTTCAAACTTTGGTTTTTGAATTTTCGCTACAAAAATATAATAATCTTAAATATTTACATGAACTGAACTACATTAACGTGCAGTTTGTATTTTTGTAATTTTTTTGCATGAAAATGAAGAAAACATTCATGCCTGTTCCAACATTTCACATCATTTTATTCATTAAAACTTATAACTTCAAAATTCTTACACGTTTGTCGCCGTAATGCGATCATAGACAACAATCACGTACAAAACGCCAGCTTCTAAATCCTGTTTTCTGATTCGGTTAAAATGATCAAACTTCAACTCTCTGTAACATTTTTCTGAATCAATTTTTCGGGAACAAGTGAATATCAAAATCAGATTCAGCATAAAATATGATATCTTTATACCAAATTTGAAAATTTTCACTTAATTTTAAAATTTCGAAAACTATGACAGCAACAGAAAAGATTCCATCTTTCTGACGTCAATAAAATCAATGTTAATCTTTATTTGGTTTAGTTCCATTTATTGTTTTTCTCTTCTCGAAATATATGACCTTTGTTAAAGCACTATGCACATTAAACTATTTACAGTCCACAATACTTACTAAGAATATGAATATGTTTGTTTTTGGTGTGAGAAAATTTTGTAATATTTGAATAGCTTACCCTCACCTCATAAAGTTACAACATTTAATGCCCTTTCCTTTTAAGATTAGCGTATAATTTAATGAAGATTTGACTGCTATTTTCTCGCAAGTCGAACTATCACGTCGATGGGTATATTTCTGTCTCCGGTGTTTTGACATAAGTTATAAATCAATTGCTCTATTAGTTAGTAGCAAGAACCTCAATACAGTTTCTGCTACTCATTACAGAATTATGTAAAACTCTCTGGTGTCCATTTCATAAATTTTGCTACCATTAAAAGGAATATAGTGTGACAGAATTTGCATATTTTTCCTGTCATATATCCTACATTTGCGTATTTGTAAGTTTTATTTTCAATGGAAACTTTACTGGATTCATGGTCGAATTTTATTGTTAGTGAGACATCGGTCACTTAACCCCAGAAGAATTATATTAGTAAAGTAATCAAACATTTCAGATGATTTTGTTGTATCCGGTTATCTTCCTCTTTACCGGAAGGACTCTCGCAATCATATTGGGCGTCTTTGCTCGTGTCAATCTTCCCATCGTTCGTGACGAAGATTTTGAGGATCCTCCGCTGTCTTTCATGGGTTTTAGACATTCTCTTCTGCACTCAACTAGCTAATTGTTCTTTCTCTATCATTCTCCATCTTCCAAAAATTGTTGTTATACGGTCTGTTTCTGACAGCATCGATAAGGCTCTCTTGTTTCATTACTGTGCTAATATATTCATCTTTGGTGATTTCAATATGCACCATGAAGAGTGGCTTAAGTTTTCTCATAACATTAGTGCATCTGGCATTGAAGTGTATAATTTTGCACTTTCTCAATCGCTCACACAACTCGTTGATTTTCCTATTCGCATTCGTGATTATGATGACCAATCTACCTCCCTCCTTCATCTTCTTTTGGCATTAAATCCTGATATCTGTAAGGTTTGTCATGATTCTCTACTCGAGGGATCTGATCATGTTGTTGTTTCAGTTGACGTTTTACTTCCAAGGGGTCTCCTCTTCATCGTACTCTATTCAGTTATGATCGTGATGACTGGAAAAATTTTCGCGACTTTCTTCGTGACGTTCCTTGGACCGATATTTTTGCTAAATCTGCTGAGGCCTGTGCTGGGGAAGCTACTATTGGGATTTACGTTAGTATTGACCCCTTCATACTATCTCGGAAATACTAGCTGAAACCGCATTCTTCACCCTTCTGCAGTAAATAAACAGATTTTCACGAATGCTCGCAATCACTATGGGGCTGTTATTCGTGATGCTAAATCAGATAACGAGCAGCACATTCATGATCGTATATCATACTAGAAAGTAGGCATCGTAACTTTTGGAGAATTATTAAAAATGTTAGAGGTAACAATAAGTCTTCTATTCCTCCTTTATTCGACGGACCTGAGGTCTTGATAACATCAAATGATAAAGCAGAGCTCTTTGCTCAACTGTTTAGTTTTCACTCTATTCTCAATAACTCTGGTCATCCAATCAAGGTTGTTCTTGATGGTCAATCTTCATTTAGTTATTCTATTAATGCTGGGGTTCCTCAAAGATCTGTCCTGGGCCCAAATATCTTTCTTCTTTTTATCAATGATCTGCCTGATCATATCCTCTATCAGCTAGTAAGCTGATAACTCTACTTTGTACTCTTGTTTGGACAAATCTAACGACTTGTCTGATGAGGTTGAGATCGCTGCAACCTTGAGAATGTTCTTCGATCTATTATTGTTGAGTGAGGTAGGAAATGGCTTGTAATGTTCAATCTATCGAAAACTAAACCTCTTTCAATTAATCGCTTCAGACAGCCTTCCTTGCCATCGGTTTCGATGGATGGTATTGATTTACCTGAGAGTAGTTCTCTTCGTCTCCTAGGAGTGACTTTCTGTAATGATTTTTCTTGGAAGATTTACATTGAATTTGTTGCCAAATCGGCTGCTATGAAGATAGGCTTACCCCTTCGTTCGAGGGGTTATCTCACTCCTGAGACTATTCTTTATCTTTATAAGTACACCATTCTCCCTACATTGAGTACTGTTGTCACATGTGGGCAGGTGCTCTTGCAGATTGCTTAACTCTGTTGGACCTCATTCAACGCCGTATTTGTAATGCTATTGGTCTTGATATATCTTCTAAATTGGATCCACTCTCATCGTTACTTCTGAAGAGAAAGGAAGGGACATACGATAATATATTCTGACATAATTCCAAGAAACGTGTTGGTCTTTGCTGGAAAGACTTTGTTTAAAGATATTCTTAATCAAACTTGAAGTGAGATTAAAAAACAACGTGTAGAAAACAAACTCCCGAGTAGTGGAGTGCTGGGAAGGAAAACCGATTAAGGGAAATGATTAATGCAAGTCCAAGTCGCTCGGACTCATTAAAATGACAAAAAGAGAGATTGTTGTTTTTAGCGGGTTTGAGTGAAGGTGATATGCAAAGGGTTATTCAGGTAATCAAAGATTCTAATAGTAATGATATTAGTCGGGCCAGAATTCAATAATTTCTTTATAATATTTAATGTATTTTGATGCATCTAATAATCATCTCACATCTAACATATCTTATTATATCGGGCAAGTTAGCAAGGATCTTTAGGCAAGCCATTAGTTAAGTATTCACTTCTGCAGTTTGCGCTTCCAGAATTCTTTCTAAATTGAAACTAACATTTTTCTCATATTTGTTGTTGTTATTCTTCTGAGTAATCAGATTATTGTCGTTCTCATAAAATGATGCTTCCGAAACTATACTATTAATGTGCCATTTTGGTTTAAGATGACAGCGAATGCTTTTAGTGAGAATTTGCTAATATTTCTAGGAGGCCAAAAGAGCATGTAGAAGCTCCCTCGTTGCCTTGTGTTCTTGCTATTCTTGCTGCTGCTGTCGTATTGTTGTTAGTGCTTGTAACTATAAATTAATCCTTAGAGAGACAGCCATGTGTTGACGCTTGCTTTTTGCTTTTAATTCTGTTATAATTACCAGTTTCAGTAAAACTGGGAATTTCCATCAACACCATCATTGAATGAGCTATCTTGAAGGTATGACAAGCAAAAATACTTTAAAATTTATCTAAAATGATGATGAACTCAAATCGAAATATTATCACTTCGATTATACTGCAATTAAACAGTAAAACAACTGCAAATTCACTAAAGACATGTATTTACAATAGTAACACATGCATGAACTCCATGTGATCACTTGACCTGTTAGAAATAACAGCAGAATCTTCTTTAAAGCGTATTTGACTGTAGAGGATAAAGAAAGTGTATGAAAATGTAGAATTATATGCCACTAAAAGGTGCATTAATCGCAACTTAAAAACCTTTGGTTATAGATTTGTTCGATCAGCGTTGATGTGAAGCTAATCATCGATAATATCAAAAATAATAAAAAAACAACAGTGTCAACTACAATTGCGAAATTCAGTAGTGGCTTTTCCCAGAAGTGCCAGGTAATATAAAATTAGATACGAAGAGAATCCCAACGTCAGAAATAAACCATTTAAGTGTTCAAAGACTCCATAAAAACAAGTGCAGTTCATTCTTGCAGTTGACGAAAACACTGATATTATTAAGTGCTCTCTATATGTATGGCTTTAATCCCCAGTGAAAAACAAAGGTCTAACAAAGTGATATTAGAACAGAACGGAAGCGCTGGAACGGTTCAGATCTATACAGTACTTGAGCTCTTTTATTTCCTAGTTAATATTCTCCGGTTCTGATATTTATTTTGAAGACTGTGGGGAAGTGGTTTTGAAACTAACTCTGAGTGATAAGACCAAAACGGCTCAACTTGAAAACCTTAGTAGATAGATTAATGCATGAGAGTAAAGTATAAGTAAGAAGGTTGTTTCAGTGTCCTGCTATTCTGATGGTCAAGGATAATTTAAAGTGCTTAAGGTGAACAGAGGTCATTGAAATGAAGAACTCTGCCTAAAGTGAAAATGGCACACTGCTTGATATTTTAGCGAGTCTGAAAATATAAAAAACACAGAAGAAACCACTGTGTCTGTATGGTAGGACTTATGATACATTTCTGAAGAAGTATTTGCCAATCTTCCGAATGGTCACTTGGAGGTGAAGTATCGTGCATATAGCTAGTAACGTGGTGCGGAATAATATAATGAGTTCTCTAATATGTGCCACACTTCACTCTTATATAGAAAATTTGCTGACGTTCAAATCTATAATTTCTTTTAACCTTTGATAGGAAGTCTGCTTTTTTAGTCTACATTATTATCAATGTCGTATATGACTACACATAATAAAATATTCTCAACATTGTGAAACCAAACTGTTGAGTATTTATTTGTTTCATAGTTTATGAATATGGATACACTGTAAGTGATGTTCAGTGATCGTAACCTGCTCTGTTGAAATAATGTGCAGAAAAATTCACTCGTAGCAAGTTATCAATAGTAATTTATCTACAAATCATTCACCGATTAACAACAGCCTCGCCTGATGAGACGAAAATAAATATGTAGAAAAGAATAAAAAGGCGCGTTGTGAACTCCGAACTTAACAAGTATATGATCCAATATGTCAGATTCATAGTTCATAACTATTTTTATGAATGTTTTCAACTGTCAGTAAATTGGATAATCAGTCACTCGTTCGAACATGAATTTACGAACTGAAGAATTGTTAGTCTGTAGGCGGCTATCAGTCAAAACTAGACAGAATTTTCACGTACGAAAACTGGAATAGATTGGCCTTTACCCCTAGAAAATAGGATCATGTATTTGTTCGTGGCAGACATATTGGTATTGTGAAAAATGACTTATTTACTAGACTATGACACCTTAGTGAGCAGAATTAAGGAACAAAAAATAGAACCAACTGTTAATACGTGTTTAATGTTGTTGATAACAGGTCGTACAAAATGCTTAGCGAAACTTCTTCCGGTTTCAAATGCATTGAAAATCGACTCTGCCTTTCATCCTTTCGGGGTCGATAAAATAAAGTACCAGTCAAGTGCTGGAGTCGTTAAAGTAGACTTCCGGTCCCCTCAAAATTGCTGGCCATGTGTCAAAATTAGAAGGGATATTAATAGTACTAAGTAAGCCATAATCAAGCAAACATATCGTCGAATGTGTTCCAGCCCCCACTATCCAGTAATTTTGCGTCTCAGGGGCTGCATTGTACCATATGTTATTATTTTTCATGTCGGATTACTTCAAGAGATGAGTGGCTTCGATTTTTAGCACGTTAACTTTCTATTTTACGGCTCCTTCATTAAATTGTTTCCCTTCTAAAACGGTAAAGAAGAGAGTTAGAGACTAGGCCGATGTGAAAAATTTAACACAACTTTAAATAATATTCATTTAATTTAAAGTTTAAAGACGCTTGTGATTAGCTCAAAATGGAAATATTTCAAGAAAGAAATAACAAATAAAAAGAATACCCTTAATGATGCTAACATTTATTAACATCTAAACTGACAATTTAGTTGTCATTAAACGTGCCATGCATATTCAAAGGAAGTTGGCGAGCACATCCGGGCGATATCCTTAGCTTGTCACCTTTAACTAATATCAGTACCACGAACAACAAACAACAAAAAGGGCAATAATAATGACGAGGAGGAGGAAGAGGTGGATTTTTGAATTTTGCTGTCAGAAGCTATATTTTTTTGTGTGAATGAAATTATCTAAGTTGTATCGTTGCCAACACTTGGCTGTTGTTCGTTTTACTGACACCGACAGAATGAAAGACAAAGAAAATGGTAATAATTTAGTAACATTTCTAATATTAATAATGAATCGTCACAAATTTTTAAGAACTGAGTGTAATAACTTAAATCGAAATAAATCATTATTATATATTTAGTCACGCGTACAGCTGTTATCCTATAGAAATGACGAGCAAAATCAACGACCTTGGAGTATATAAATAGACAAAATATATGAAAAACAAGTGGCGAAACTAAGTATATTGCATCATTATAATTATTTGAATCCAAGCAATTATACTTATTATCACATAAACTGTGAGTTGGTTGAAACAAGGGTGCTTTAGATAACATTTTCAAGAACCTAGCGTCCATTGACGAAATAATGCGTCTAGATTCGACTTCTATTATGATTTGCTATATCTTTCTTCCTCTAATGAAAAGTACTTTTTTATCAAGACTTAATGTCTCTTTTCATTTGATATGGTTTGGTTGTTATTTAATTCAAGTACCGCGGAATAGCTCACCTCAGTACCGTTCGTAAGTTGTTCACTTGGGTGTTTCACCCTGGATTTCTGGTGATGGCTGATCGCATATACTCACAGACTCTGGTTTTCAATAAGACTAGTCGGACACCATATTTGTGATACTTAAGGAGATTCACATGGATTAGTTTGTGCATATGCGCAGCATAGAAGAACGTTGCATAAATATGTTTCTACTTTACAAACTGGCTTCAATGTGGCTTATGTAACTGAGCTGTAAGATATTTGTGCAAAAAGATCTTCAATTCAAAGTACATTAAAAGTGAGTCATGGGAGGACATAGCATGAAAATGTTTATCCTGGAAACATATAAGGGCAGGGATTGAAAAATTAGTGGATTTTATATATCATTTGCAAGTACTAATATGACAAATGTGGATGAAGTCAGCTACACATGATGACTCAGACTTCATCGGTAATGAGTGCAATAAGGACTACCAGACACAATCATCGCATTCGATGCACCAGGATGATAAAAGCATACAAAAACAGAAGAGAATGGGAAAGATGACATTCCTATTATTTTTAAGAGAGAGAGAGAGAGAGAGAGAGAGAGAGTGTGTGTGTGTGTGTATTAGAGAGAGAGAGAGACCGACGACAATGGCGATGTGACACTCTTTCTGTTATAGGTGTGACAGTTGGAAGAGATTCCAATAAAAATGATGAGAAACAAAATGGAAATATTTTGCGATTTTGAAAAATTTACCCAAATGGTAGTAATGAAAAAAAATTATCATTAATATAAAAATAAGACATAAAATATTAATTACAGAGTTGACATATATGAAAATGACTGCTATAAAGATTCGTCAAACAAACCCCAACTCTCTTGTGACCATTTGCTCATCATCACCCCAAGAGTTTGACACACTAATAGCAAAAAAAAAACAAAACAAACAAACAAACAAACAAAAACAAAAGAAACATTCTATGAAGTGAAGCAATTACAGTTTATTGATTTCTCCACCACATATGCACCGACACAAATATGTGAAAAAACACTCATTTAATTCACAAGGCTTCCAGTCAGTGCAACACTACCGTATAACATGAAAATATACAACCTAAATTACAAAAATTAAACAATCAACGATACAAAATACAGGAACGATCTCAAACACTGCAAACATAATATAAAGTAGGAGTAAAAATCAGTATCAAGAAGCTATATGAAAAGAAAAACAAAGAGAAACAGAAAGCTGTCAAGCATGTCTTCGACAAGGATTATAAAACCTAAGCAAAACAAAGCATTATATAAAACAAGTAGAATCAACAACTTTTACATCAATCACAATAAATTATATGTTAAAACAGCAATTTGAAGTTATCTCTGCAATTTATTAATTTGTTTCTTTTTATTATTTGAGTTATTGAGCTTCTGTTACGTCGGGGAACTGTCTTGCAATGTAAATACACTACTCAACATATCTTTAAGTAAACTTATGTAAACCACAATAACAGCACACTCAGAATAGAATCTTAAATCATTCAGTTTCTTTTCCGACGTCGAATACGTGTTATTTTGAATTTTCCACTTTTAGTGCCTACATGGCCATATTGAGAGAAGAGCGCATGACTGCATACGGTCCATGGTGTGTATGAAAGAAGCAGATTACTAATTTTATGACTTCATATCACTAGATATAGATATGTAGATAAACAAGATCAGGACTGATCAGATGTGTGCACTCGTGCTTCTAGAGGTGTTTACCTAATTCGATTGCTTGAAATTAGTGTAGTGTGACAGTATTGTTTCTGTAAATTCTGAATCTCAAGTTCATAACGAGCGTTTTGGACGTTAATCATAAATTGGTGGTTCTGAACGTGAATGTAATTGAAGGTAGTATCTTCGCACGATTCACTAAGTTTATCCTAATGAAGCTGAATAGATTCTGCTAGGAACATCCTGTTCATAAATATTTTGGAACAATTGGAATATCTTTTTCATCATACGTTGTGATGAGGTGGGAGTAATCTCCAGACCTACCAAGTTAGTTCCAGCTGTCTGACATGTATCGATTTCATTTAACAAGTGTGCTAACGAGGATTTAGACAAAGCTGATCGGGTCGTCCAGGTCGTATTTAAGTAGAGCATTTTAAGCAGTAGCGTACATTTCCAGATTGGATAGAAGCAAAAATAAAATAATGTAATAAAAATGAATAAACAATTAAAAGGAAGAGAGCAGAATGTAATGCAATTATTAATTGTAACTTTAGCCAAAAGCATGCGCGCACACACACACATACACACTCGCACGCAAATAATTGTACCTATATATATATATATATATATATATATATATATATATATATATATATATATATATATATATATATATATATATATACATACATGTATATATATATATATATATATATATATATATATATATATATATATATATACATACATATATATATACATACATGTATATATATATATATATACATATATATATATATACATACTTCACCCTCTCTCAATCCACCTTCCCTCTCTTATACCCACCCTCTCTCCTCTCTTCCTCTCCCCTCCCATACCCATCTTCCCCCTCTCTTACATCCACCTTCCCCTTCTCCCTCCTCGTCAACACCCCCTCATAAGCTCATCCCACCACACTCCAACACACTCCTACTCTACCTTCCCACTCCACCCCATCCAATTCTTTACACCCACCACCCACCCCTACCCACATACCCCACCCTACCCACAGACCCCTACCTCTACCCCACCCTCAGCCTAACCCACACTCCACCCATGCCTCCCCCACCTCCCAACACCCTCACATCACACCACACCAATACCCTCGCATCACACCACGCACACACTACAACTGACCAACTACTTTCTCCCTTTCTCCCTTCCCCATTTTCACACTACATACATCAAGACCACCAGCATTCTACCTCCCACACACAGCCCCTCGTTCCCGATCACCGTTTGTTATCTCCCCCTTTCTTAGCTCTCCTGAAATAAGAATTTCTAACTTCCGGTCAGCCATTGTTATGATCGGCCATTATTATGATTGACCGTTGACTGAACACTATTCAATTTTTTTTCTCCGTGTTTTTCTCCTTGTCTCCGTATTCTTTCTGTTGAAGAGCGTAGCTCGAAACGTCAAAGACTTTCCGTATTCCCGAGCGTCATACTAATATATACTTTTGTTATTTACACCACCTGTCCTCGTCTGTTGTTATTATTTGTATATTCTCCCACATATAATACACGCTCACGTGGTCGCACCAGCTAATCCTGTCTCCTCTCATCACACACTACCAACTTTTGGATCCTACCTTCTTTCCTTCTGGATCTGGACTGTTTGATTCTGAACTTTATACCCTCCGGCTGCACCTCTCCTACCCACGGATTACACTGGACCCATCTTCTGATTGGAAATCGCTTCAATATACCACGACGTCTAAAAAACTTTTGAACTTTTCCACTTTTGTAAATCTCCTTTATCATCCTTTTTTACCTACCGTCTCTTCGTACTCTGGATGTTCCTAATCTGTCTTCTCTAATCTGCACCTATTACTTTGTATTCTTCTCCCTCCCTTTCTTTTCTCCTCTCGTTTTTTCTCTCCCTGTCACACCATTTTCTCCCTATTGTCCCATCTTCCTTTTTGCTTTGTTTTTTTCTCCCACCTCGCATATATTTTCTTCTCACAACTCCTTTTTCGTTTTTTCTCCTCATGCCTTTATTTTTTCCCCCACACCTGTTAAAAAAGTTTTTTTTCCAGTTTTTTTCCTTTTTTTCTTTTTTTTTCCTTTTTTCCACGTCCAATTTTTTCATCACGCTTGTTTTTTTCCACCACACCTTTTGTAATTCTCCTTCCCACGTCTAATTTTCTTTTCTCTCTCGTTCCATCATGCCTGACTACAAATCTTTCCAACTCACTCTCCACAACCGCCTAAAACTATACCTCCGCACACTTCCCTCTCTATACTTTCAGCCAACTATACGACTCTCCTTACTCATATTCAAGAAGACTCGTTTCTCTAGTCATATTACGTTTCTCAGTCGCTGCTTACATCACCGCCTCATCCCTAAGGGTTTCCGCCTGCATTTCCACCCCACTCTCCACTCTTCTACCACCATTCTACCCATACTCCGCACCACATCCTACCGCCTTATGCGGGCCACCATTCGCTCCAATCTCTCTAAAATCCACACTATCGACCGCCTTCTTCCTCCAGCCTTTTCCATATTTTTCTCCTCTCTGTCACCCTCCCATGCTCACAATACATTGCGCTTTATCATTCAACTTAATCATCTCTTTCATGCATTTCTTACCGACACTAAGCTCCGCAAACTTCACTCACTCCTCCATTCCTCTACACCCGATGCCACTACCCCATCCCCTCCACCACCCTTCTCCCTCCCTAATGTGCATTCCCCACCCACACCCAACCACCCTGCCTCTCCCACACACACTCCACCCCTCCCTCCCAGCCCTCCACCATCCCGACCGCCCCTCCTAACCCTACTTCATCCCCTCCTACTTCTATTCCACCCACCCCTTCTCCACTTCAGCCTGTCGTTACCATTCCCCCAGATCTTCCTCTCTCTGAGGCGGAGCGCTCCGTCCTCAATAGGGGTCTGCGCTTCATCCCACTCACTCCATCCTGCAAGGAATCAAACCCGTGCTGATGTCCACAGCTTTGTGCGCCGCGTTAGGTTGGATGCGCTTTTCCATAACACACCACCCGCACCCAACGAGGACTGCTTCACTGACCTGGGCCGACGACCATCCCAGTGGACGCCTGCTCCTGGCCAGTTCCAGGCAGTTGATCTTTTCGCGGGCGCCTGCCAACGCGCTGTGGGCCGGTTTAACTTTTCCAGGCGTCCATCTCGACTCAACATCTCCTCAGCCGAACTCTCGGCCCTTCGATCCCTCCGACGCCGCACGGACATCATCATAAAACCGGGTGATAAGGGTGGAGCCGTGGTAGTATGGCGCGCGGACCTCTACGAGGCCGAAGCTCTCCGTCAACTTCGAGATACCTCATTCTACCGCCCTCTGCCCTCCGACCCCACGCCCAGCTACCAACAGACTGTCTCCTCCACTATCCATGACCTCATCCTCTCCTCCCGTCTCCCCGCCACCGCCTCCAACCTTACTGTTCGCACCCCACGCACCCCCACCATTTACTTCCTCCCCAAGATCCATAAACCGAACAACCCTGGCCGCCCCATCGTCTCCGCCTGCAACTGCCCCACCGAGCTTATCTCAAAATACCTAGACCGTGTCCACGCCCCCCTAGTGGCTTCTCTCCCTTCCCACATTCATGACACTAACCACGCGCTTCGTCTATTCAACTCTTTCTCTTTCCCTCCCGGCCCTTCTAAGCTTCTCTTCACTCTAGACATCCAGAGCCTCTATACAGTGATCCCCCACGACGAGGGGCTGCGTACCCTGAAGTTTTTTCTAGACCAACGCCCCAACCCACAACCCGACACCTCCACACTCATTCGTCTGGCCGAACTTGTCCTATCTCTCAACTGCTTCTCGTTCGCGGAAGATATCTACCAGCATTCCTCGGGAGTGCCCATGGGGACGAGAATGGGCCCCAACTACGCGAACCTCTTCGTTGGTTATGTTGAGGCCCAAATATTCTCCAGTTTCACTGGTCCTACTCCCGAACTATACGGTCGGTATATCGACGACTGTATCGGTGCCACCTCACTCTCCCGCGAACATCTTGACTCGTTCCTCTCTTTCGTTCAGTCTTTCCATCCTGCCCTCCACTTCTCCTGTACTGTCTCTGACACCTCTGTCCCCTTTCTCGACATTTCGGTCAGCATCCTCCACTCCGCCCTTAGCACCTCCATCCACTACAAACACACAGACTCACACTCCTATCTCAACTTCTCCTCCTCCCACCCTAGACACACAAAACTTTCCATCCCCTATTCCCAATTCCTTCGTCTTCACAGACTTTGTAGCGACAGCCATGACTTTGAGACTCAGTCTCAACTCATGGCTCGCCACTTTAGCCTGCGTGGATATCCACCCACCACCATCCACACCGCCCTTGCCAGAGCACGTTCTGTGGACCGTGCATCTGCTCTCTCCCCCCGAACCCGCCCTGCCGTTTCCCGCCTCCCTTTCCCCCTCACCTACCATCCCACCACCCTACCCCTCCAACGCTCCATTCTCCGAGCTTTTCGGCGCCTCCAGTCCGACCCCTCCACCTCCCACATCTTCCCTAATCGACCCCTCCCCTCCTTCAAACGAGCCCACAACCTTGGTCCACAGCTTCTTCCCCAACCCAACCTCCCAACCTGGCTCGTTCCCCTGCTCCCGCCCACGCTGCCGCACCTGCCCTTACCTCTCCAACACCACCCTCCTCACCAGCACCCATCACCGACCCTATCGCATCACCGACTCCTTCACCTGCACGTCTACCAACATCATATATTGCCTCTCCTGCTCTCTCTGCCAATCTCTGTACATCGGACAAACGGGGCGCCGCCTGGCCGACCGATTCGCGGAACACCTCCGAGATATCAACGTCGGCAATGACACCCCGGTGTCACGCCACTTCCGTTCTGCCGGCCACTCCTTGCGGCAACACCTGTCTGTGTTTGGATTGTCTATGCACAGGGGCCATCCGGACTCCCGTTTGCGCCGTGAACAGGGATTAATCTTCTATCTTCGATCCTTTGCGCACATGGGCTCAACTCCCCTCCACTCTTCATCTAACCCACTCCTCCTGTCTCTCTCCCCCACCCTCCCTCCTACCACCCATCTCTCCCCTCCCCCACCTCCTGCTCCGACTCCTACTTCTTTGTACGTCTCTTCACCTCTCTTCATACTTCTCTCCACTCCCACTTCTCTTCACCCCTACTCTTTCTCTCCTCTCTCTTACTCTCTCACTCTCTTCTCTCGTACTCCCCCTCTCTCACTCTTACTCTCTACACTCTTACTCTCCTACTCTCTACACTCTTACTCTCTTACTCTCTCACTCTTACTCTCTCACTCTCTTCCCCTCTCTCTCACTCTCTTTCTCTTCCTCTCTTTCTCCCCCCATACCCCTCTTCCCTCTCTCTCACTCTCTTTCTCTTCCTCTCTTTCTCTTCCTCTCTTTCTCTTCCTCTCTTTCTCTTCCTCTCTTTATCTTCCTCTCTTTCTCCCCCCCATACCAACCTTCCCCTCTTTCTCTCCCCCCATACCCACCTTCCCCCTCTCTCAATCCACCTTCCCTCTCTTATACCCACCCTCTCTCCTCTCTTCCTCTCCCCTCTCTTACATCCACCTTCCCCTTCTCCCTCCTCGTCAACACCCCCTCATAAGCTCATCCCACCACACCCCCTATTAAGCTCATCCCACCACACCCCCTCATAAGCTCATCCCACCACACCCCAACACACTCCTACTCTACCTTGCCACTCCACCCCATCCAATTCCTTACACCCACCACCCACCCCTACCCACATACCCCACCCTACCCACAGACCCCTACCTCTACCCCACCCTCAGCCTAACCCACACTCCACCCATGCCTTCCACACCTCCCAACACCCTCACATCACACCACACCAATACCCTCGCATCACACCACGCACACCACACCAATACCCTCGCATCACACCACGCACACACTACAACTGACCAACTACTTTCTCCCTTTCTCCCTTCCCCATTTTCACACTACATACGTCAAGATCACCAGCATTCTACCTCCCACACACAGCCCCTCGTTCCCGATCACCGTTTGTTATCTCCCCCTTTCTTAGCTCTCCTGAAATAAGAATTTCTAACTTCCGGTCAGCCATTGTTATGATCGGCCATTATTATGATTGACCGTTGACTGAACACTATTCAATTTTTTTTCTCCGTGTTTTTCTCCTTGTCTCCGTATTCTTTCTGTTGAAGAGCGTAGCTCGAAACGTCAAAGACTTTCCGTATTCCCGAGCGTCATACTAATATATACTTTTGTTATTTACACCACCTGTCCTCGTCTGTTGTTATTATTTGTCTATTCTCCCATATATATATATATACATACATATATATATATATATATACATACATATATATATATATATATATATACATACATATATATATATATATACATACATATATATATATATATATATATATACATACATATATATATATATATATACATACATATATATATATATATACATACATATATATTTTTTATTTATTTATTTATGTGTTTCAGCCAAGTGGCTGCGGTCATGCTGGTGCACCACCGTGATTTTCACGTTCCTTGCATGGCTCTTCTCCCCCACCTGACATGGTCCAATCAAGAGTTTTGATGGCACATCTGGTGTATAAGAGAATTTGACACAGCTGCCCTAAACTGCGTCTCATTACGAGCCATTGGTTCGTCTAGTATCGTGGAGAGGAAAGCGTCAAGTTTTGTCTTGAAGACCTCCGCATCCATGTCTTGCATGTCTCTCAAATGTTTTGGCAGGGCATTGAAGAGCTGAGGTCCTCTGAAACCGAGGCTGCTGCAGTATCTCGTTCTTATGTGAGATGCAGTGGACGGTACCTTTGGCACCATGCAGTGGCGACCCGTGCGGGCATTCCTGTAGTACTTGATACCAAAGTTTGGCACCAGTCCTTCCAGTATTTTCCATATGTATATTATTAAATATCTCTCCCGCCTGCGCTCCAGGGAGTAGAGACCTAGTGCCTTCAGTCGCTCACTGGAGTTCATCTGTTGGACTGTGGCGATCTTTTTTGTATAGTGCGGCTGAATTGCCTCGAGTTCTGCTGTCCGCTTAACACTGTGTGGTGACCACAACTGAGAGCAATAGTCTAGGCGGCTCAGAACAAATGTCTTCCATAGAATCAGCATGACATTTTGATCCCTTGTACGGAAAGTCCTCAGTATCCACCCCGCCAGTTGTCTGCACCTTGCTGTCAACTTGATAATGTGCATGTGAAATGATGCATCACTACACATGTTGATGCCCAGATCTCTAACTGTTTGTTGTTCTGGGATTGCAGTACCTCCAGGCCCTGTGTATGCCAG
>NC_142928.1:60298514-60313514 GCF_046866305.1 Octopus bimaculoides
CAAGCAATGTTAATTCTCTAAATGAAGTATTAACAGTAACTGCACGATAAAGTGTAGTATATTGCCACTTAAGTGTGGCTGACCCCTAGGGGTGGATGTTACTGTTGCTTTTAGCCCCAGGAGGACATCTCCTCCAGCTGGCTTATCGACACACGACTGTGTCCTGTTTGCCAAGGGAGTTATCCCTCTCACCACGACCAGCAGCACGAACGTATCCGGATTTCAGGGTTATTTCCCTTCGTCGGCGTTCGACAGCTGATGACCTTGGTGAGAGAGAAAAACCTGGCAAATCTTATATCTTCTTTTCCAGTGACATTTTTCACTGATATTGAAAAGGTGAAAACAAGCAATGTTAATTCTCTAAATGAAGTATTAACAGTAACTGCACGATAAAGTGTAGTATATTGCCACTTAAGTGTGGCTGACCCCTAGGGGTGGATGTTACTGTTGCTTTTAGCCCCAGGAGGACATCTCCTCCAGCTGGCTTATCGACACACGACTGTGTCCTGTTTGCCAAGGGAGTTATCCCTCTCACCACGACCAGCAGCACGAACGTATCCGGATTTCAGGGTTATTTCCCTTCGTCGGCGTTCGACAGCTGATGACCTTGGTGAGAGAGAAAAACCTGGCAAATCTTATATCTTCTTTTCCAGTGACATTCTTCACTGATATTGAAAAGGTGAAAACAAGCAATGTTAATTCTCTAAATGAAGTATTAACAGTAACTGCACGATAAAGTGTAGTATATTGCCACTTAAGTGTGGCTGACCCCTAGGGGTGGATGTTACTGTTGCTTTTAGCCCCAGGAGGACATCTCCTCCAGCTGGCTTATCGACACACGACTGTGTCCTGTTTGCCAAGGGAGTTATCCCTCTCACCACGACCAGCAGCACGAACGTATCCGGATTTCAGGGTTATTTCCCTTCGTCGGCGTTCGACAGCTGATGACCTTGGTGAGAGAGAAAAACCTGGCAAATCTTATATCTTCTTTTCCAGTGACATTCTTCACTGATATTGAAAAGGTGAAAACAAGCAATGTTAATTCTCTAAATGAAGTATTAACAGTAACTGCACGATAAAGTGTAGTATATTGCCACTTAAGTGTGGCTGACCCCTAGGGGTGGATGTTACTGTTGCTTTTAGCCCCAGGAGGACATCTCCTCCAGCTGGCTTATCGACACACGACTGTGTCCTGTTTGCCAAGGGAGTTATCCCTCTCACCACGACCAGCAGCACGAACGTATCCGGATTTCAGGGTTATTTCCCTTCGTCGGCGTTCGACAGCTGATGACCTTGGTGAGAGAGAAAAACCTGGCAAATCTTATATCTTCTTTTCCAGTGACATTCTTCACTGATATTGAAAAGGTGAAAACAAGCAATGTTAATTCTCTAAATGAAGTATTAACAGTAACTGCACGATAAAGTGTAGTATATTGCCACTTAAGTGTGGCTGACCCCTAGGGGTGGATGTTACTGTTGCTTTTAGCCCCAGGAGGACATCTCCTCCAGCTGGCTTATCGACACACGACTGTGTCCTGTTTGCCAAGGGAGTTATCCCTCTCACCACGACCAGCAGCACGAACGTATCCGGATTTCAGGGTTATTTCCCTTCGTCGGCGTTCTGCTGGTCGTGCTGCTGGTCGTGGTGAAACCGACACAAAACTCGGTACCTGTTGTTTAACGACGGTCCTGCATTATATCCGTTGAAAAAGAAAGTAAATAGTATATATACAACGCACATTAATGTGAGTGAACCAAAGCGATCAACCATCTTCGAAGGAATCCACGCACGTGGTGAGAGATTGTAAAGATAGAAATCTGAGCTAAGTTTTATTCTTTATTTCTAAGTTTTATTCAATATTCTATTTTCTTCCTAATTTATTTCACTTGTTTGTTAACATACTGTAATTTCTCTCACAGAATAGTTTTGTTTTTGTTTATTTACGATAAAATTTACTTACGATAAAACCGTTTCTTCTTAGTTTATTTACATACTAAGTTTTATTCTATATTCTATATTTCCTTCTATATATAAATATAAATAGCGAACAACCATCTTCGAAGGAATCCACGCACGTGGTGAGAGATTGTAAAGATAGAAATCTGAGCTAAGTTTTATTCTTTATTTCTAAGTTTTATTCAATATTCTATTTTCTTTCCAATTTATTTCACCTGTTTATTAACATACTGTAATTTCTCTCACAGAATAGTTTTGCTTTTGTTTATTTACGATAAAATTTACTTACGATAAAATCGTTTCTCCTTAGTTTATTTACATACTAAGTTTTATTCTATATTCTATATTTCCTTCTATTGTTAACATACTGTAATTTCTCTCACGGAATAGTTTTTGTTTATTTACGATAAAATTTATTTACGATAAAATCGTTCTTCTTAGTTTATTTAAAGTATTAAAGGTTTTCACTCAATTTCCCTTATAGTCACGTCGTTTTAACACTCTTAATCAAAATCTCTATTCTACTCTTATCCCATCTTCTCTCCCTCACTTTTTCTCTCTTAGTTTCTCTGTTTCTCACCCTCTCTCTCTGTTTTCCGTGATATATATATTTTTCGTTTTTCATTTTTCGTTTTTCTTCTCATTTTCATTTCGTCTTGTTTGTTTCTCTCTCTCGAGTTATCTTCTCTCTCTCATATATACATACATACATATATATATATATACATATATATATATATGTATGTATATATATATATATGTATATATTTTCATTATTTTCATTATTCTTTTCATTTTCATTTTGTCTTGCCTCGTTTTGTTTGTTTCTCTCTTGAGTTATCTTCTCTCTCTCTCTCTCTCTCTCATACATCTCTATTCCTATCGCATCCACTCTCTCTCTCTCTATCTATCTATCTCGTAGTCTGTACGCACTCTCTACTCGCTCTACTTCGTATTCTCCCTTCTCCCTCCCCTCCTTATACTCTTCTTTCTTTCTAGTACTATTTCTATATTCTTTAAGATAACCTCTCTCTCTCTCAAATATCGTGCACCATGGATACCAGAGGACGAGACTTTGTACAGCGCCAAGTTGAGGCCAACAAGAAGATGAAGATGCGCCGAAACTGGCAGCTGGAAGAAGTTCGTCTTCTTGTACACGCATGGAACCTGGCCAAAGGACAGCCTCAGACTCATAGAAGAGGTCCTGACAAATCTGGACCAACACATCAATATACTTTTCCTAGGCGACTTTAACCTCCCAAATGTTAAATGGCCTGAAGGTCACATCCTCTCTGGGATGTCACTGCATGAACAAAGCCAGGCAAAATCATTGCTAGAACTATCCAACATGCTGTTCATGGAACAAGTGATACTCCAACCAACCAGGGGAAGCAATATTTTAGATCTCTGCTTCACAAACAATGTGAGCCTAATCCATAATGTGAAAATAACGCCCACGTCTCTCTCAGATCATAACATTATAGAATTAACTATGTATGGTCCTAGACAACCCACTGACACCCACCCCACCAGGAGGACTCAAGCAATATCCAACCTGAATTTCCACAGGGCGGACTGGAAGTCAATTCGCAGAGAGATTCGAAATCAAAACTGGCAAGACAGCCTTTCTATACAAGACAATGACCTCAAACTAAGTCATTTTATGTCAACCATACAAGACATATGCACCAAATACGTGCCATATAGAAAGACCAGCAAACATGCCAATAGAATTCCTAGAGACAGGAAAATCCTTATGAGACACAGAACAAAGGTCTCAAACCAGTTAAATAGAGAACTGGAGGATAGGAAAAGGGCTAAATTAAAACTAACACTATTAGAAATAGAAAACAAAATTAAACTCTCCCATGAAAAGGAGAGAGCAGAGAAGGAGAAGAGAGCAGAGAAGGAGAAGAGAGCAGTAGAAAGCATAAAAACAAACCCCAAGGCTTTCTATAGGTTTGCAAAGGAGACTGCTACGGTACAGTATAAGATAGGACCCCTATTCCTGCCTAATGGCTCACTGACTGCAGATCCCACATGGATAAGTGAAGTGCTCAGTACACAATTCAAGAATGTCTTCACTTCTCCTCTGAGTCACATGCAGATAAAGAACCCAGCTGATTTCTTTGACAATAGCACTCAGCAGAAAAAGACTGCATCCATTACCTACATCGACATTGAAGAGGAAGATGTGATAGCTGCCATAAATGAAATGAGCTCAAATTCGGCAACTGGCCCCGATGGTTTCCCAGCTGTCCTCTTAAAGTCGTGTAAACAAGAACTAGCAGGACCACTCCGGATACTCTTCCAGAGTTTCCTTGCAAATGGTAAACTTCCCAAAAAGCTGAAGGAAGGCACCATATGTCCTATCCATAAAGGTGGAAGCAGAGCAGAGGCTGGGAACTACAGGCCCATCTCTCTGACTTTACATATTAGCAAAGTCATGGAACGAATTGTCAGAAGGAGATTGATTGCGTTCCTAGAAGAAAATGACTTGCTGAATGAGACCCAGCATGGTTTCCGTCCAGGTAGAAGCTGCCTCACGCAGCTCTTGCAGCATTATGACTGGGTCCTGAAGCAGCTACTTGACCATTCAAATGTTGATGTGATATATCTCGACTTTGCAAAAGCCTTTGACAAAGTTGATCATGGCTTGATGTGTCACAAGCTGCGAAAACTTGGCATAGCTGGTAAATTAGGAGAGTGGCTGCATGACTTCCTGAATGGTAGAAGTCAGACAGTTGCAGCCAATGGAGAACTATCTAGGGAAACACAAATATTGAGCGGTGTTCCACAAGGAACTGTTCTGGGGCCACTACTGTTCATAGTGGCCCTTCTGGACATGCCCACGGTCACTCGGAGAGCCACTGTCACTAGCTATGCTGATGACACAAAGATATCTCAGGCAATAAAGAATCCTGATGATATTGTAAGCCTGCAGAATGACCTAAATGCAATATATGAGTGGGCAGAGCAAAATAATATGCAGTTCAATGCAAAAAAATTTCAAGTACTGCGCTACAAGACCACAAGCACCTCCCAACTGGCATACACAGGGCCTGGAGGTACTGCAATCCCAGAACCACAAACAGTAAGAGATCTGGGCATCAACATGTGTAGTGATGCATCATTTCACATGCACATTGTCAAGTTGACAGCAAAGTGCAGACAACTGGCAGGGTGGATACTGAGGACATTCCGTACAAGGGATCAAAAAGTCATGTTGACTCTGTGGAAGACATTTGTTCTGAGCCGCCTAGACTATTGCTCTCAGTTGTGGTCACCACACAGTGTTAAGCGGACAGCAGAACTCGAGGCAATTCAGCGGCACTATACAAAAAAGATCGCCACAGTCCAACAGATGAACTACAGGGAGCGACTGAAGGCACTAGGTCTCTACTCCCTGGAGCGCAGGCGGGAGAGATATGTAATAATATACATATGGAAAATACTGGAAGGACTGGTGCCAAACTTTGGCATCAAGTACTACAGGGACGCCCGCACGGGTCGCCACTGCATGGTGCCAAAGGTACCGTCCACTGCATCTCACATAAGAACGAGATACTGCAGCAGCCTCGGTTTCAGAGGACCTCAGCTCTTCAATGCCCTGCCAAAACATTTGAGAGACATGCAAGACATGGATACGGAGGTCTTCAAGACAAAACTTGACACTTTCCTCTCCACGGTACCATACGAACCAATGGCTCGTAATGAGACGCAGTTTAGGGCAGCTATGTCAAATTCTCTTATACACCAGATGTGCCATCAAAACTCTTGATTGGACCATGTCAGGGGAGAAGAGCCATGCGAGGAACGTTAAAATCACGGTGGTGCACCAGCATGACCGCAGCCACTTGGCTGAAACACATAAATAAATAAATAAATATATATATATATATATATATATAATTTATATATATATATATATATATATATATATATATATATATATATATATATATATAAAATATGTATATATATATATATATATGTATATATATAAAAAATATATATATATGTATGTATATATGTGTAGAATGTATATATATGTATATACATATATATAAATATATTAATAATAATAAAGGTGTTAAGACGCAAAAAAAACGCATAAATTCAAAAGAACATATTTATCTTCTTCAATATATATTTCAGTATAAAGAATTCATTAAGATGCTTAAATCAAGCTTTCTTTACGCATCATTCAGGAACAGATATAACATCAGAAAAAAAATATACACTCCCTTTAAAAAACACATATATATGATATATATATTATATATATATATATGATATATATACATATGTATATACATCATATATATATACATACTATGTTTCATGGCCTGTTTTAGGTCGACATGGGATTGGAAAATGCAATAGAAATGGAGTAGCTCTTTTGACGTTTTGTACTGAGAATGATCTGGTTGTCACCAACACTCTGTTTAAGCAGAAAAATAAATATAAAGCCACCTGGATGCACCCAAGATCTAAGCACTGGCATCTCATAGATTATATTTTGATTAGGAAATGTGATATGAAAGACGTTTCTAGCGTTCGGGTCATGAGAGGGGCAGAGAGCTGGACTGACCATCATCTACTGCGTGGCAAAATAGATTTTTCGATAAAACCTAAAAACCGACAGTCTGGTCCTAAGATACCCAAAAAGTTAAACGTTGCAAACTTTAAATTATCAAGCAACTTGCAAAGATTCCACGACGCTATAGAAAGTATTAATCTTGACCCAAACAATTTATGGGAAGATTTCAAAACAAAAGTATTTCAGGCTGCAAGTTCGTCAGTGGGATTTAAATCTCATAAATCCAGAGATTGGTTCTCAGATAGATCAGCAGAAATTCATGATCTACTTTTAGAAAAACAAAACTTAGGCAATACACTGCTCTCTCAGTCATTGAATCCCAACTCAAATGAAACTTACAGAAAGCTGAAAAGGAGGGTGCAAACTGCTCTAAGGAAAATTAAACAGGAATGGTGGAATGATAGGGCAAAAGGGGCACAAGAAGCAGCTGATAGAAATGATGCCAGTTGTTTGTATTCTTATGTTAGGGAGGTATATGGTCCAAAATCTTCTTCAGTAGCTCCAGTGAGAACAGAAGATGGATGTTTTCTTCTGACTGACACCGCTTCTATTCATAAGCGTTGGGTAGAACATTTCTCTGCACTTTTGAATAGACCATCATCCGTTAATATGAGGACGATAGAAAAAATTGAACAACTTCCAGTTATAGAAGAGATGGCATCTGAACCAACTCTAAATGACATTTATTTAGCTATGAATAAGCTGAATAACAACAAGTCTCCAGGATCTGATGGAATCTGTGCAGAAGTCTTGAAATATGGGAGTGACAAAATGATGGAACTCTTAAATATTTTAATTTGTCACTGTTGGAGAAGTGAGAAAGTGCCTCAAGACTGGATTGATGCCATTCTTGTCTCCTTATATAAATCGGGGCCAAAGGATCTGTGTGGTAATTTTCGTGGGATTTCCCTTTTGTCTGTGGTTGGAAAGGTGCTCGCCCGCATTTTGTTAGAACGTTTAAATACCTTTATAGTTCCAAGTATGGTGTCTGAGTCTCAGTGTGGTTTTCGTTCCTCCAGGGGCACAGCTGATTGTATCTTTACTGTCAGACAATTACAGGAGAAGTGCATTGAACAGAATCTTGCTCTGTACCATTGCTTTGTTGATTTGAGCAAAGCATTCGAAACTGTTAATCGAAGTGCTCTGTGGCTAATTCTGGGGAAAATTGGTTGCCCAGAAAAGTTTATAAACATGGTCAAGGCTTTGCATCAGGATATGAGAGCTAGGGTTAATTTTGGTGGTAGGTTTCTGAATCTTTTGCTGTGGAAAATGGAGTAAAGCAGGGAGACCTTGATACACCCACCCTCTTTGCAATATACTTTGCCGTTGTGGTGTCACATTCCTTTCGAAACTCTGAGGAGGGTATCTACATAAAATATCGAACAACGGGGAATGTTTTTAATTTGACCCGACTGAAGTTTAAAACGAAGGTTTTTACTTCACTTATTAGGGAACTTTTGTATGCTGACGATTGCGATCTGGTTAGTCATTCTGAATCGGGTCTGCAATCCCTTGTATCTGCATTTGATGCAGCTTGTGATGATTTTGGCCTGACCATCAATCTGAAAAAAACAGTTGTAATGTATCAACCTGCGTATGGTGCTGTTTGTAACCTCCCTAAAATTTTTGTTAAGGGAAAGTTACTTGAGGTTGTCAATTCATTTGTCTACCTGGGAAGCTGTGTTCAAGATGATGGAAATCTTGATACGGAAATACACCTGCGAATTCAAAGGGCAGCAAAAGCATTTGGTGGCTTGGAGTCACGCGTCTGGCGTCAGCGACATATAAATAACAATACAAAGCTGGCTCTTTACAAATCATTTGTCTTAACATCCCTATTGCATTCCTGTGAAACTTGGACCTGTTATGAAAGGCATTTTAAAATGTTAGAAAAATTCCACCAAAAATGCCTTCGTCATATTTTAAGAATTAAATGGAATTCTTTTACTCCAAACACAGATATCCTTGCATCTGCAGGCATCCCCTCAATTAAAGCCATGATTTTGAGGAACCAATTGAGATGGTGTGGCGATATTGTTCGAATGGCAGATGAACGCATGCCGAAACAGCTGTTTTATGGTGAGCTTGCAGAGGGGAAACGTTATCGGCATAAACCTAAAAAAAGGTTTAAGGATGGCATAAGGACTGCTATGAAGTCAATTGGAATGGCTCCAAAAGATATAGAAGTCCTCGCTTCAGATCGAGTTGGATGGCGAACAAGGGTGTGGAGTGGAGTGAAAGCATTTGAAGAGGCCAGGATGATGCAAGCAGGGCTCAAGAGACATTTAAGGAAAAATATAAAGACTGAGAAGGTGAATGACAAGGACCTTTTTGTGTGCACAGTCTGTGACAGACCATGTCTGTCCTTGGCTGGCCTCAAATCTCACCTGCGAACCCATGGAAAACAAACCTCATCCAGCTATTCTGATTATATGTCTGTGCACACGTTTGAATGTGGTGTGTGCCAGAGGGTCTGCAAATCCAATGGGGGTCTTAAAAGACATGTTAGGATCCACAATGAGCAGAACTTACTTGCAGGTATTGGTAGTGCAAATCAGAAGTGCAATCTGTGTGTGTGTTTCTTCAAAACACTGTCTGGTTTAAAAAGCCACATCAGACGCCATGAAAGGGCTAAGGTGTAGGTGCAGGAGGTGGTCAAACTCTGTTTAAGGAGTAGACAACCACCATATATATATATATGTTTGAGGACATATTTTTGCTAATAAAAAACATGTATAATAACAGATAACTTTATTTATCAAAAAATGCTATGAGGAAGAAAATAAAACTTCTTTTCTATAATGTTATTCAATAAAGCCACCTTCAGCTTCAACAACTGCTTCTGTATGAGCTCTAAACCATCTACATGCTCGAATCAAGCAGCCCAGATTCATCTGGGACATTACTCTGACTATGGTAATTTTCATAGATTCTTTGGTGTTATGGACGTGGTCATTAACCGCTCTCCCAGCAACGCTCCACATGTAATAGTCCAATGGATTGAGATCTGTAGAATTAGGAGGCTAAATGTTAGGGGTTATGTGATCATGAAAATTTTTATCCATCCCTTCCTGTGTTAATAGATCCATGTATGATAATGCAGAGTCTTACTGAAACACATATGACCTTCCATTGCATACACTGTTTATCCAGGACCTCAATATAAGGCAGCAGAGTTAACTCTAAGGCCTTGTGGAAAGAAGTAAGGAGGCACCATATGTCCATTGTTGACAACCCTTAAAACCACAACGGTTTGTATGCATAACACTTGGAACTGCACAGAACCATCTATCATTTCTTTTGTTAACGTTTTGATCTAGATGGAAGTTATTTTCGTTTGAGAAAAAATACAAATGAAATCTTTTTCTGCTGGATTTTCAGTTTGTTTAAGAGCCTTTTAGATCTGATGCAGTGATTTTCATTTGCTATTTCTGACAAATTTACCTTTCCTCATCATATAAGACATATATCTGATGTCTTTGTGGACAACATTTCTAACTGTTCCTTCTGACACATGGAGATCTTTTGCAATTGACCTCATCGACTTTCTTGGATTGTAATTAATGGTCTGTTAAACTTGCTGGATAAATTCAAGTGTTCTGATTATTTCAGAGCATGTAGAATGCTTTTTAAGCTTTGATACTGGTGATACATGTCCATCTTCAGTCTCTAGTTCCTTACAAACTTTGTAGATGAAATATCTGGCAACTTTTAAAAATTGAGATATTTCACAATCGTTATTCTCAGCCTATATAACCACAATAACAGCATGCCTCTTCATTTCTTGAGTAAGCTGAGAGTCTGCCATTATTATTTTCTGAAACAAAGATTATATAGAGTTAGCAAAAAATGTAACAATGACCCCAAAAAGATATGTCCTCAAATACTTTACGCACCCTGTATATACACATAGAAAAAATCCCTAGGCTTTAGAAGTTTCATTGAAAAGATGAGAGAGAGTACAAACATTTTCAAACCGTTTTGTATAATTATGAAATAGTCAGTGTTAATTAAAATGTTTTCTGACCATGGTTTGCTTTATTTTGTTATGCTTTACAAATAATTATATTAACTCATATGTTTTTCTTTTATATTGTCACTGATTCAATTATAATTATAGAATGATATTTTCCTTTAGGATGTCAAATACATTTGTGTATTTCCAATATAGCTGGTGTTTTTCAATACTTTTCGCTAGATACTGAATGCATTAAATTTTTGGTTAAAACGACTTCGCCTAAAAACTTCTGTTATTGTACATTTTGGTATTGCATATACTACCAAACAGTCTATGAAACATCTTCTGTGCATATCGATTCACTGTTTAGACGAACGTAACAAGTTTCTTGGCATTAAGATCAAGTTCAGAATCCTATTTTGATCCTTACTAAAAGATGTTTTCTACGTGTATTTTTCCGATACCATCCAAGAAAATGAATAGTTGCAAAACTTTCTTTCTTTCTTCTTAACATATACAGAAATGTATAAAAATGTTGTTACTCAATAAGTTTGATTTACATGAAAACAAGCTCCATAAAATGAAAATTTGAAATATATAACGAAGTTAGAATTAAAAGGTATTCTATTTTCCTAAACAAAGAAAGAATTTGTAATTAGACAGCCTTAAAAATAGTAATTAATTTAAAACTAAAAAAATATTATATTATTTTCTCCTCTAGCCACAAGGCCCAAAAGTTTAGGGGAGGAAGGCAGTCGATTAGATCGACCCCAGTACACAACTGGTACTTAATTTACCAACCCCGAAAGGATGAAAAGCAAAGTCGACCTTAGCGGAATTTGAACTCAGAACGTAAAGACAGGTGAAATACTGCTAAGCATTTCGCATGGCGTGCTAACGTTTCTGTTCGACTAACGTTGGTACTTGATTAATGACTAAAATTTGCTTAAAGTAGAAATGAAAAATCATTTGTGAAATGATGTGTGTATGGTTTACAATTTCAACAAAAAAATAGTAGTCAGTATAATTACTACTCAGCTGTTGAAAGTTGTAACACATCGAAGACCAGCCAGTAAGAGTCATCGCTTTCGATTTTCAGTCTTTATCTATCACTGTGTTTAAATTCGGTGCAGAAGAATAGAGAAGTACTCATTTTATTTTCATGTTATTGAAAGTGAAGTGGATTAATTCATTTCAGAGATAAATTTATTACTAGCGTTCCATTTGCAGCACTCATGTTGCCGTCCATGCTGCCCAATATCATACATCCTGTACATTCAACTAGATACACCCTCAACAAATATTGTAAAGGTCGACAATGCTTCAATGATTGGATATTTTCGATCAGGTTTTTTTGCGGGGTTCTATCTTAATTTAATGTGATTATATAGTAATATTGTCTAAATGATTTTTCTATTTCCATATCAAATTTAATAGTAGAATGTCATTTGGTTGTGAGGAAAACGCTAGTCTACCAGCAGATTATTAGCTCTTCTTGTCCCATATTTGGAGGCTAGATGATTTTGTATGCAAGATATTAAACCCTTATAAACCCTCATATCAATTTCAAAAAGAAATGAAATCTTCTTATAAGATAACATGTAGATGTTTGAAACAATGCGAGGTTTTTAGCACAAGTGTTGCCTGTTATTTATTAAAATTTCATCCTTTAATACATTCCAGATTAGATGTTCTATAATGTTACCTCATTTATTGTGTAGAACTTAATGTTGGAAACATTTCAGAGGAAAATCGAAATAATCTTTTGGGGCATTTTATCCATGGTCTTGATAAATATCGTCATTAAACCAAGACGAATGTGAAGATGTGTTAAACACGTTTCTCTGGATTAATTAAAAATGTGGAGATGATACTTTTTTCCCTGGAATATTTGACAATCTGGCTGGTCAGTTTCTTTGATTATAATGCTCTGTAATACGTGAATTACTCATCCATAGAAAGTGGTAGTGCTTGGTGAATCATCCCTGCACGCCTTTTAACATAGCAATTAGTTTAAGATATCCACAAAGATTCTTTTATTGATCGCTGTCATGAATTGCATTAAAAGTATCTCCATGTCAATTTAAGATTCTTTAAAACGCACACAATGTGTGATGGCATCAGATAGTTTTAAATTCAATAATGCAATAAAACAGATTCTAAATTTCGTGGTGATGAATCTATAGAATTTTGCCGTTCACTTTCAACATACCCTTCAGATAAACTTACAGAATATCCATTAAAGACAATAACAGAGAGAACTATCCACTTCAGTATAAAATGTCAAATTAAACTTTTGCTTCCTATAGTAACCAACTATTCTGCTTTCTTCAAGCAAATGTCTTTCTTTCAAATGAGAGGTGAGAAACTTTGTCTCTTGACAGTTCTAAATCCCTCACAAATTGCTCAAACTTACTTTCATAAAAAGAACTTGATATATAATGTCATTTTATACGTATTTGGAAAATGAAGGAAGTCCAGATGCACCATTAACGATCGTAACTTCATCAATATCTATTTCGTCTTTAATGGAGTTGAGCCCATCTTGAAGAGGAATAGAAACAGTCAGTGTTTCATAATGTGATACAATTAGTTCTACGCGTGGAATCCAGGTTGAAGTAAATGATTTTGTGCTATTTGTTTTAAAGCAAAAATTCTTTAAAACTAAAGATACAAAATAGATGTCTGTACGTTGATTTTTCTGCTCCCCACAAAAATTGCCATGGATAAATAATTTAGGAGAAGCTCTGGCCATCCTCACGACCAGCAATTGTGATTATCAGTTTATTTAACTTCATTTTCCAGTCCTCACTCTGTTTTGTTTTGGTGAAAGAGGAAGTTGGACAACGTCGCGCTCGTTTGCATTTTTGCTTGGATGTGATTGCTATTTGAATATATACCCACCTGGAAAGGTATTAAACATATGTTCCTACCTGGAAACGTATTAAAAAACTGAGCTTTTGACTCTAAGTTTTTCACGTAATGAATCCTTACCCCATTTGGGAAACGTTAGGCATTTGGTACTATGCAGTAGCGCTCAGTTCGGGGTTTGTTATAGCTTTCAGTCCCAAAGTTAAAGGCTACACTCTGCAGATTTTCTGTACGCACACACGCATGTGTGCGCACGCGTAACCCCCCCCCCCCCACACTTCCACGCATGTACGCACATTAATCTGTTTGCCGATCTTTCGTGTCTTCCTTCTAGATATTAGAAATTCTCCCGGTGACTTACCTGTTCCACACAGGTAATCTTTTTCGCGTTGGTTTGCTTTCAGCTCCGCTGCTAATTTTACCCTGTGTGGCAACAACAATTCGAAACTGCATGTTGTTACCATCCATCTCATTAGCATAATTATGCATCATTAATCATGTGACCTTCCAGATCATGTGATGATAGTAACTCCAGAATTGCTCTATGTATTCTAACCGCAATCTGTTTGTGAGTTGATAATGGAACACTTCAAATTTTTAGCATTCAACTGAATGTTATTTTCTTCAGACACTTATGTATTACGTCCGAGTTTTCTATAGAGATACATACATACACACATATATAAATACATATTTATAACAAAGAGGGAGAGAGTGCTTATAATAAATACATAAATGCGTATACACAACATATATGTGTATATATATATATATATATATATATATATATATATATATATATATATATATATAATATATTTATTGGCATAAATATATATTATATATATATATATGCATATATAGGTACAGGACGTCACCAACAGTAATCAACATGGCATGCGAAAACAAATGAGTTCAATACGCCAACAACAAGGGAAACAAATGGAAAGCAGGACAAGTAACATAAAGAACGACCCTTCATCAGTTGTCGGCTGTCTATCTACTCATCATTTCGAGAACTGAACGACAATCTGAGTCTTCGAAGACAGTTGCTCCCATAAGTACCAAAATTAAATTTGGGATTTATGGAGAGTCAAAGTTGGGAAGAAAAACAGGACAGTGGGGACCTACAAGGAAAGCGAACGAAAACAAACGGTGAAGGGTAGAAAGCAAGGAATTAGAGAAAGGATGAGAGAGAAAACGATATGGGGAGAAAACAGTACAGAGGAGAGTCGCACCAAAAATATTAAGATAAATCAAATAATTATATGAATTATATATATATATGCATATCTACTACGTATGTGGAAAATCGGTGTGTGTGTGTTTGTGGCGTTGTTAGCTAACTCCTCCTACATCGTTCTATTGATTTTGATGAAACTTGACACGTGAGTAAAACTCATGTCTGGAAACCTCGTGACATTCTTAGATTGTTGAAAAAAATCGATAATAAGGTTCTTCCAGCGGATCCTTCTATCTACTACATATTATTAATATTTTATTTAAACAACTCATGGGAAATAAACCATGCCACTTGTAGTTTTTTAACGAAGCATTCAATATCGATCAGCCGACCTATTTCTGCATTTCACTACTCACAGTTTTGAACTG
>NC_142928.1:60318514-60328514 GCF_046866305.1 Octopus bimaculoides
AGACAAACATACATACACATAACCATGTGCACACAACTGAGCTAGATATAAATACCATACGGTGAAATTTGCAATACAAATACTGAGTAACTTTTCTAATTGAAATTTAGACTCTATTTGCACTTGCATAACCATATAAATACACAAGCGCGCGCGTGTAAAGAATTACCTGTGTATAAAAACTCTTTTTGTTAATTTTTTTTTGTTTATTTACTTATATAAATGCTTGAAGATATTTTATACACTAAATTCGACTTTGTTCACAAACAAATCCCATTTTATTTCAAAAACTAACTCAATTCAATGAATTCTTGAGATCTAAGAGAGCGTTTTTACTTCAATTCCAATAAAAGTGAAGTATCTTTACAACTTTCTCGCTTTTCGTTTTTTTTTTTTACCAATTATTTAATCTCGCTTAAGTTTTTGTGACAGGCAAAATAAACTGGAAGTATTAGTAGAAAGTTTTCATACAAGTAGGAGAATAGAAGGAACCAAAGTAGACGATTTGCATCTTAATAAAATGTAAGCTTTCTTCTCTGGTTTTGTTGCTGAAAAACGGCATAAAAACTATTTTATACACGGTATAATTGTTTCATTAGCTGTGGGTTATCATATGTATTTGGAGGACCACACTATTTTACATTTGGTTGTTTACATCGTATTAATTTAGTAACCTTGAGAGATATGAAGCAAACAATTTTTATCGGTAGAACTTGAGTAGGTAAAGCGGATCTTTCTGATTCAGCGGACACATTTTTTTATTTAGTGTTTATTTAGCGTGTTTTCTACCGAAACACTTTAAAACTTCGTATACTTGTATATTTTGTCTTATAGAACAGAGAAAAAAAATTTATATTCGAAGTTATTTCATGTTAAAAGTTGTCGTATTTCGGTAATTTCAACCAATTACTGACGTCTATTGAGGTGAAAACAATTACTGCTGTGGATTGTAAACAACACATTGTGACGGTGTAATGGGATCTTTTCCCTTGAATAAAATTAGTGCCGTTGTTTGTCAACAACAACTATCGGCGGTACTGCTATGTATGACATCGTTCGTGCGTTTGTACTGGTTTTAGCTTTAGGGTTTTAGGGTTAGGGTTCGGGTTTTAGAGTGAGGGTTAGGGTTTTAGTGTTAGGGTTTTAGGGTTAGGGTTAGGGTTATGGTTAGGGTTATGAGTATTTTTGGCAAATTTGGTGAAAATTTGTGGCGGTGTATTGAACTATTGTTTTACCGCGAGAAAAGCGCTGTTGAAGTGTTAAGTCAAATTTGGCAATCGAGGATCGAATCCACACTATGCCTGTATGTTTATCTACTGTCATGGAGAAATTGTAACTGTAAAATTCAGAATTATAGGAGTAATGGACATTCAAAAAAGTATGTATGTATAGAAATGTATGAATGAAGATATTCAAATTAAGGAAGTGCAATAATAATGTTTAGCATTTCAAAATTGTGAGTAGTGAAATACAGAATTAGGTCTGCTGATCGTGAGAATCAAATATTGATCGCATCGCTAAAAACTGCAGTGGTATAGTTTATTTCCCTTAGGTTGTTTAAATATTAGTAATATGTAGTAATATTAGTAATATGTAGTAGATTATCGATTTTTTTCAAGAATCTAAGCTAAAAAGTAACAACTGTAAGTGCTGGTGCTATGGGTCATTTCCCTTGAGTGTTTAAAAATATATTGTGCAGGTGGTATGGGCTTTTCCCTTGGGTTTATAAAAAGAAGTTAGTTATATGAGGTGGATATAAGGATCCCTTCCAGGGACGTGTTATCAATTTTTTCAACAATCTAAGTATGTCACGAGGTTGCCAGACATGAGTTCTACTCACGTATCCAGTCTCATCAAAATCAATAAAACAATGTAGGAAGATTTAGCTAACAACGCAACAAACAAACACACACCGATTTTCCACATATGTAGTAGATATGCCAAACTAGTTTCAACAATATTTTCTATTCATCAATGGTAAAAGTTTAAAATAATGAATTAGATAAACATCTTTAAATGTTTCAATGTTGACAAATTAAAAGGTTCATAACAGACAGATTTAGAATTATGAATTAAGAGGACAAGTACAGGAATTCCAATGTTGACAAGTTTAAATGTTCATAGCAGTCAATAATATTAAAAATGTACATCAATTTGTTTAAATGTACAAAGCTCATAAATGTTAGTAGTGATCGGTAAGAAATGAATATCATCAAAGTTTCAGTCATACTGAGTTAAGAGGGGAAAAACAAGGGAGAAATGAAGATAGTAAAACAAGAAATTTGGTTTACAGTTTCTCTTATCCTCTTTCCGTAGGAGCTTTCGCTTGTAGCGGTATGTGTTGGAATCGGGTGTATTTATAAATTTTGTTCCACGAGAGGATCTGATTTTTGATTCGTTGAAGTACTGGTGATGTCTTGTTTTTCCGGTGCAGCGATGGGGACGAGAGTAGCCCCTAGTTTTACCAACCTTGTCATGGCATACTTGGAAATCCAAATATACGAACACGCTAGACTGAAATTTGAGGACAACTTCCAAAACTACTTACTCACCAACTGGAAACACTAACTGGATGACTGTTTCATTCTGTGGCCATATAACCTTGAACCCCTCTCAAAATTTAAAAACTTAACAGCATTAACCACAGTATCTAGTTCACAATGGAATACAGCCACAAACAACTGCCCTTCCTGGACATCTTAACCATAAAGAGAGATACTGAAATTGAAACCGACATCTTCAAAACCAACTGACTAAAAAACAATATCTTCCATTCACCTCCTGCCACCCAAAACATACGAAAATAAACATACCGTTCAACTTAGCGAGAAGAATTTGCACAACTTCATCAAATCCCGAAACCCAAGAAAAGCGACTCCAAGAACTTCAAAACACATTACTAGAAAGAAAATACCCGGCCGATCTAATCAAAAACAGAATAGAACGTGCAAAAATGATAGACATCCAAGAGTTACGGTAAACAAGAAAACACCATGACACACTTAAAACTTTATCTTACGTATCAAAACACAATCCAAGGAACATGGAATCATAAAACATCATCCACCAAAACATACCCTTCCTCGTGAAGGACCCGTGAATGAAAAAGGCACTGGAAAAACATAGGATTATTAAAAGCAAGAGACAACTGCAATCCCTAAAAAAGTTACTCACCAGCGCCAATTGCCCATCAAAAATACAACCCCACTAGTCAAAAAGTGCAACCGCCCTAACTGCGGAATTTGCATCTTCCTTTTAGAGGGCTCATCATATCAATTTAAGTCAGGTCAAACTTTTACCATAAAAAAGCACTTCACCTGTGCTTCGAAGAACTTAATCTATGTTCTCAAATGCGGAGGGTGTGGTGGGCACTACATAGGTCAAACTAGCTTAACTTTGAGGGATAGACTTACAGTGCACAGGCAACAAATCCGAGACCCCACGACTAGGAAAATTCCCGTAAACAAACACCTCGACCAATGCCCGTAAAAGTAGACCCGAAATACCAATTCTTCCCTCTCTATCAATGCACCGGAAACACTTTAATCCAATTCCGTTTAAATAAGGAAAGCATACTCATTAAAAAATATAAACCACAGCTTTGAAAGAAGAAAAAACACCAAAGAGAAAAAGGAAAAAAGACTCAATTCTCCACAAAAATCAACCAGGAACAGCAAACAATTTTAAAAACTTTAGTAACAGTTTCCATCCGGATTTCGAAACCGCAACTCCAAATCACCATTCAAACACAGTTGCCGACGTCACCTACCTCTAGACTAATTAAATTTTACAAACACTAGTTGTTGACGTCACCTAAAATCTAGACCTATGAAAACCGAGCTTCAGTAAATACAACGAAATGACCCTTTAAGAGAACCAACCAACCGGAACGACTGATGACCGTTCCCCACAGGGAAGCCAGCCAGGCAGAACGACAAACTTGACTACAGGAAAAACAAGGCGTCACCAGTACTTCAACGAATCAAAAATCAGACCCGCTCGCGGAAAAAAAATATAAATACACCCGATTCCAAGACATACCGCTACAAGCAAACGCTCCTACGGAGCCATGTCTGGGGAAATCCTCCAGTACCACTGCTTTACAGAAACACATGACAATTATTGATAACATTGAAATAGAGGAAACTGATGTAATATCAGCCAATGATAAAATGAACTCAAACTCAGCCACAGGCTCTTATGGTTTCTCAGAAATCCTCCTAAAGAAATGCAAAGGGATCCAGAAGACCATTACAGATCCTCTTTCAGAGATTCCTCGCAACTGAGACTTCCCAGAAGTTTTAAGTAAGATATATGTGCTATCCATAAGGGAGGTAGCAGAGCGGAAGCTAAGAATGATAAGCTTGTCTCTATAACCTTCTACGTCAGCAAAATCTTGGAATGCGTTGTCAGGAGGTAACTTGTTGCGTTCCTCGAAGATGATGACTTGCTCCCTAGTTTGGTTTTCGCTCAGGAAGAAGCTGTCTTACACAGCCGTTGCAGCATTATGACTAGATGTTGAAACAACTAATGAATCACTCAGACATGATTTTGCATAGGCTTTTGATAAGGTCGATCATGGGATGACATGTCACAAGCTCAGCATAGTCTGAAAATTGGGAGAGTAGTAACATAGCATAAGCCAGGCTGGGACAGTTAATGGTGCCCTCTCCAAAGAGACAGAAATAGTGAGTGGAGTGTCTCAAGGAACTGTCTTCGTGAGGCTGCTGTTTATAGTGGCTCCTTCTGTCATGCCATCAGTTACACAGGTAGCCATACTTACTAGTTCTACCGACAACATAAAGACAGTACAAGCATTCAAGGAATCGTTCGATGCTAACCTTCTACAGAAAGACATAGATGCCATATATAAATGGGCAGAAGGAAACAACATGCAATTTAATGCAGGGAAATTCCAAACCGTCCACTATCAGCTCTCTACTGCCCACAAGCCACAGCAACGACACACTAGAACAAAAGGTGCAGCAATCCTATAGTCAAGTACAATGCCTGATTTAGGAATTGAAATGAGCATGGACGCCTCGTTTCACGTACATATTACCAAGATGATGGTAATGTGCAAGAGAATCTTCGGTTGCATTCGAAGAATCCTCAAAACAAGGGACCACGAAATTATGCTGGTTCTTTGAAAGACATTTGTACTCAGCCGTTTGGACTATTGCGCTGAACTGTGAGAACGGAACTTCAGGCTGTTTGGCCGTGGTTCACTTGGAAGATTGAATCAATGGAAAAGCTGAGCTACTGGGAGAGACTGAGAGCTACGACTCTACTTCTAGGAGATGTATGCAGTGATATACATATGGAAGACCCTGGGGACCAGACTTTGGTCTCAAAAGCTATACTAGTCCCCAGAAGAGACGTCACTGTCCTGTTCCAACGGTCCCAGCTATCCCCTCTAGAGTGAGGACCATGTACTTGGCATTCAAGGGCCCACAACAATTTAATGATTTGCCAAAACATCTGAGAGTAGGAGTAAATGTTTTCAAGACACGACTGCTGTCCAGATGAACCTATATCATGGCAAGAGACTCAAAAGAGGGCAGCAATGACGAACTCCTTTCTTCACCAAAATTAAGTCGCATCTGAATGGCCATTGAAAAGCTTATTACACTGGAGGTGTTCCATGACGGTCATAGCTTTTGGGCTCAAACATATAAAATAATATATATACATATGTTTGTTTGTTCGTATGTTTCTTTTTTTCTGTATTTAATCTTTTTCTCTTTGATTTTCACATCAACAGGATAGCTAACATCTGTAACGGTACATATTTTTCTTGTCTATCCCAAGCAACAATATCCGGCATGTTATGTTTATATTTGACAAACGTTTTGATGGGAATGTTCCACCAATACTCCTTGTGCTGGTATTTGTGTACGTATCCAATAACAGGGGTATTCTCTATATTTAATCCAAAGCTTAATGGTTCAACATGATGAAATGGCTAGAAGAAAGAGGCTGAGTGAAAGGGAGATAATAACGGTTAGTCGGCCAAACTAAGGTGCGCAAGCGCGTGTGTCGTAGGTGAGAATAGCGTGTGTGAGTGTGTATGTGTGAATGGGGGCTAGTGCGTGTGGATGTGTGTTTGTGTGCGAGCTTAAAATTATGTGGGCCTGTGTGTGTGGAAGTGTATAAGTAACTTAGTGCGCATATTTTGTGGAGTGATATGCGTTTCTTGTACTGGTGTGTATGTGTTTGCGCGTATGGACGTATGTACATATGTGCGGGGATATATTGCGATGATGTGAGAAGCGGTGATGAGTGACAATTCTGTAAAAAATAGTAATATTTTATCAGCTTAAAGCTTTTAAGAGATCACCGTGTGTTGACGAAGGAAAATAGTCTAATACTGGGGCATATAAGCCCTAGTCAGAAAAAACGTGGGTTTTCTGTACGCATAGGAATCGTACCCACACCGCTATATATTCACAATATGAAATTATCGTTCTTAAATCTAACGGGAAGAAGTGAGACCTATAATTTCCTATTTTGAATACATAGAGGTATGGGTTCGAGTCTCATGCGTAAAGAAAACCCACTTTTCCGTAGAGGGCATATGTGCACCAATGTTAAACGCACACACTTGTTTGTTTATATAAAAAAATATCACTAGGAAATTATGGTTCTTAAATCTAACGGGAAGAAGTGAGTGGTACGTTGGCGTAAATGGTAGCATACTTATCAGGCATATATAGGGTCGAGTCCCACGCGTACGGAAGACCGACTTTCTCCGTCAAGGGTTATGTGCCTCAATATTAGACTATATTCTTTAGTCAATACATGGTAATCGCTCATAAGTCTTAAGCAAAGAAAATATTATATTTGTGTGTGAATGTATATTGTATCACTATCACCATATCTACTCGCCTGGATTCCTCTTACAGCCATTCTTTACCCCGCCGACTTAGTTCTCAGTAAAGGTTTCGCAGTCTAAGTTTAAATCACTTGAACGCTATGAAGTGTTTTCTATATTGAGCATCTCTGGACCTTACTTGTTAGCTCCCTGCCTGTCTCTCACCCCCCCCCCATATATATATATATATATATATATATATATATATATATATATATATATATATATATATATATAAAGGGCATTATTACAGAAAAATAATAACGTCACACAGTGGACTTCTCAAAATAACCACATTTAGTACCTAATGCGAGGAAAAACAACCAACAGAAGATGACCAACTTTCTTTTAAATAAACTTAACTGTGTATCGACCGATCTCGCGATTACTACAATGAATCTAGATTTCGTTCATCAGCACAGTATTGTCCCAAAAATATATATAAATAAACAGAATTCTCACCTCACCAAAAACGAACACATTACGTATCCGACAGAGTAAAGGGAATGAAGTTTATCTGTATATATCTTCATCAAAGAAGCGGGAATACTTCCGGGTTGTTTTTGGGTATCCATGTGGAGACAGGAATAAAAATTCAACATTGAATATATTCCGTGTATATATTTGATAAATAAATTCAAAAAGGGATAACACTCTTTTACAAGAATTTTATCAAGAAGCCAGTGTGTAAAAAAATTCATTTTTTCCTCGCATTAGGTACTAAATGTGGTTATTTTGAGAAGTCCACTGTGTGGCGTTATTATTTTTCTGTAATAATGCCCTTTATATAAATATAAACGAATAATTATATTCTTGGGAATAGAAATTTCCCTTATGAATTTTTTTACACACTGGCTTCTTGATAAAATTCTTGTAAAAGAGTTTTATCCCTTTTTGAATTTATATATATATATATATATATATATAATAGAGTTATTAATATTTCTAAGTCTCTCTAAAGGAGACTACGGCAGCGGTACTGGAAATTAATAGTTATCGCCAAGCCAACATGGCAGTCCCAAAATTAGGACGAAAGCTGCCGTGAATTAGCTCCAAGAAGCCATCGCCTCTAGCTAGCTATGTGACACACGAACCTGTGTCCTTTATAACCTTCGAACAGGGGAGGTCAGCAGTGTCCCCCTGCTGGTTTGGCATCTGCAGACTAGACTAGTTTCAGGGTGTTGCCCCTTGTCAATGCAGAGTAGCCAAGCCTTAGCCAGGCGGCGCTGCTGACTATCTGCTCGAAGGTTATTTATCTAATTTCAGTGGAATCTATCCACTGGTTTTCAGAAATAGAGTTATTAATATTTCTAAGTCTCTCTAAAGGAGACTACGGCAGCGGTACTGGAAATTAATAGTTATCGCCAAGCCAACATGGCAGTCCCAAAATTAGGACGAAAGCTGCCGTGAATTAGCTCCAAGAAGCCATCGCCTCTAGCTAGCTATGTGACACACGAACCTGTGTCCTTTATAACCTTCGAACAGGGGAGGTCAGCAGTGTCCCCCTGCTGGTTTGGCATCTGCAGACTAGACTAGTTTCAGGGTGTTGCCCCTTGTCAATGCAGAGTAGCCAAGCCTTAGCCAGGCGGCGCTGCTGACTATCTGCTCGAAGGTTATTTATCTAATTTCAGTGGAATCTATCCACTGGTTTTCAGAAATAGAGTTATTAATATTTCTAAGTCTCTCTAAAGGAGACTACGGCAGCGGTACTGGAAATTAATAGTTATCGCCAAGCCAACATGGCAGTCCCAAAATTAGGACGAAAGCTGCCGTGAATTAGCTCCAAGAAGCCATCGCCTCTAGCTAGCTATGTGACACACGAACCTGTGTCCTTTATAACCTTCGAACAGGGGAGGTCAGCAGTGTCCCCCTGCTGGTTTGGCATCTGCAGACTAGACTAGTTTCAGGGTGTTGCCCCTTGTCAATGCAGAGTAGCCAAGCCTTAGCCAGGCGGCGCTGCTGACTATCTGCTCGAAGGTTATTTATCTAATTTCAGTGGAATCTATCCACTGGTTTTCAGAAATAGAGTTATTAATATTTCTAAGTCTCTCTAAAGGAGACTACGGCAGCGGTACTGGAAATTAATAGTTATCGCCAAGCCAACATGGCAGTCCCAAAATTAGGACGAAAGCAGCCGTGAATTAGCTCCAAGAAGCCATCGCCTCTAGCTAGCTATGTGACACACGAACCTGTGTCCTTTATAACCTTCGAACAGGGGAGGTCAGCAGTGTCCCCCTGCTGGTTTGGCATCTGCAGACTAGACTAGTTTCAGGGTGTTGCCCCTTGTCAATGCAGAGTAGCCAAGCCTTAGCCAGGCGGCGCTGCTGACTATCTGCTCGAAGGTTATTTATCTAATTTCAGTGGAATCTATCCACTGGTTTTCAGAAATAGAGTTATTAATATTTCTAAGTCTCTCTAAAGGAGACTACGGCAGCGGTACTGGAAATTAATAGTTATCGCCAAGCCAACATGGCAGTCCCAAAATTAGGACGAAAGCTGCCGTGAATTAGCTCCAAGAAGCCATCGCCTCTAGCTAGCTATGTGACACACGAACCTGTGTCCTTTATAACCTTCGAACAGGGGAGGTCAGCAGTGTCCCCCTGCTGGTTTGGCATCTGCAGACTAGACTAGTTTCAGGGTGTTGCCCCTTGTCAATGCAGAGTAGCCAAGCCTTAGCCAGGCGGCGCTGCTGACTATCTGCTCGAAGGTTATTTATCTAATTTCAGTGGAATCTATCCACTGGTTTTCAGAAATAGAGTTATTAATATTTCTAAGTCTCTCTAAAGGAGACTACGGCAGCGGTACTGGAAATTAATAGTTATCGCCAAGCCAACATGGCAGTCCCAAAATTAGGACGAAAGCTGCCGTGAATTAGCTCCAAGAAGCCATCGCCTCTAGCTAGCTATGTGACACACGAACCTGTGTCCTTTATAACCTTCGAACAGGGGAGGTCAGCAGTGTCCCCCTGCTGGTTTGGCATCTGCAGACTAGACTAGTTTCAGGGTGTTGCCCCTTGTATATATATATATACCCACGCCAACAAACCTATATGTGTATGTGTGTGTTGCATGTATACACACACAAACACATACATATGTGATGGAGCGTAGGTTTAGTGGTTAGGAT
>NC_142928.1:60333514-60341014 GCF_046866305.1 Octopus bimaculoides
AATCAGTAAATCATTTATTCTGTTTTTGTTTATCAAAGCTCTTTCGATGCTACTTGCAAAGTAAAGCAAAACAAATGGCTTACTGTTTAACCAAGTCAAACAAGATAATAAAGCAGTGGAATTAAACCAGTGCATGTGTTAATAATATTGGTGTAATGAACTTCCATAGACACAACAAAGTTTACTTCAACACTCGAATCCGCATAAAGAATCTTGCAAACCAGATATAAAAACGAAATATATGCATATGTTTATATTGCTCGGAGAAATATAAAACTCGATATCATAGTTCGTTATATTATATTGCTTGTTGCTGTAGAAAGAATCTTCTTTGTCAATTTCACTTTGTAATTTATTTTTCAGGCTTCTTGTCATTGAGAACGCACATGTTTAGTAAAGGATGTTGAAGTGTTTTTTTTTGTTTTGTTTTTTAAGTGTATGTGATAAAAGAATGATGCTAATTGTCATCCAAGGTGTATTCAAATGTGATAACTTACATAAAGCTGGAAGGAAAAACGTTTGCATACTATCACTGAATAAGAAAAAATTGGTTTAGAATTTCTGAATCACATCAAATCACGTCAAGGATTACATGTATTCAATAGACGGTGCCAACGAATGATAGCTCTAATCAAAAGAATCACTAACTCTGACGTCAGAATTTGGCAACTATCTTTTCGTGTGTGAAAGAGATAGATATTTATCTGTTTTAATATTAGAAGTTGAACGGCGAATACTCTTAATTGTTATACCATTTGTATTTTATTTTGTGCATGCAGGAAGACAACCAAAAGCAAGATGGCTGACCTAAACTTATAAAATCTCGATAAAAATGAAAATATATAATAAAACGGATATTCTCTTCCTAGGAATCAAATGTCATTTAGAATAAATACGTCTGTTTCCATATATGCTTAGGTTTTACTTATTTTTAAGTATGCAAAAAATTATGTTCTTCACCGCTTCAACTTATTTACACACTCGCAAATCTTTCAGCAGACATGCTTTGATTTTCCAACCAACCTCTTTCTTCCGACCGTTTCATCACGTTGAATCGATAATTCCTACACATTTTTTCTCTCTCTAGGTCTTTTTTTCTTTCTCCCTCCTTTTTTTTTTTCATCTTAACCATTTCTCTCAAAGAGCGTAGGCACGAAATGTCTGACGGGCAGAACACACCCCTTCCAGGGAAAGCGGAAGAGCAAGCACTGCAGTTTCATCAGTCACAAAGCAGGGCAAGAGATAACAGTTCGCCACCTTCTCCCGACCCTTCAGCGATAACTTCCTATCTGCTCAATTCTGAGTGAGACTGGCCACACTACTCGTTCCCTCCCCCCAGTTCTTGTCCACCTGGAGGTCTGGACCAAACCAGACCCCGAGTAATTACACCGGGCCTTCCGTCCAGCGCATTACGACGCTGTGCCTAGCTGCAGGCCCACCGGCTGCAGCACCACCACTCCCCGGTACACAACACTGGGAATTCTCTCGTTCTGATGCCTATTGTGATAGATATCTGCCAAGAAATCACCGAACAAGTATGGCATATGAAAATAAAGGTAGAAGGACGGATCATCCAGCCTCGGAGACTTCACTCTTGCGCAGCTAATCATCGTCTCCCGTATATCTTCTGTTCTTATCGGCATTTCGCAGTACTCCGCATTCTTGGCCGAGAGGTGTGAGACGTCACTGTGATAAGACTTTAAATCCACCTCCGTCCCCGACACACCGAGCGCCCCGTACAATTCGGCACAGTGCCGCTGAAATTCCGGCGCGTGGAGATCCAGAGGCGGAGGTGAACTTCACTTCTTACCTTTCGGCCATGGATATGGAGTTCTGAGAAATGCCGATAACAGCTGAAGATATACGTGATGCGTTGGCTAGTTGCACGAGGGAGAGGCCGCAGGGATTGGATGGTCTGCCCTTCGAGCTTTATATACATATGCCAAGCTTGTTTGGTGAGATTTTGGGAGATGTCTACCGCAACTGGCAGTAGAATGGGAGAATACCCGGATCTGAGAAAGGATCCTAACAACGGGGACATTGTCGATAACTTTAGGCCGGTAATTCTGCTAAATACTGATAACAAAATTTTGGTCAATGTGTTAGCAAAGAGGTTGGCGCTTGTCGTTGACTGACTGGTGGATGATGCGCAGACTTGCGCTATCTCCAGCAGAACTTGACACGACAGCCTTCACCTAACGCGATACATCATATCGAAGGTTAGTAAAGCACCTGGCATGGGTAGGGACCTGATCCTTTTGGATCAATCGAAAGATTTTGATAAGGTCGACCATCTGTACTTGGAGGCTGTCCTCAAGGCGGCTGGTTTCAGTCCTGTTTTCAGAGGCTGGCTCACTGCAATGTACATCGACACCTGTTCGGTGGTCAAAGTAAATGGCCACCTCTCAGAATCGTTTTAGTATCGTACGTTCGGTGCGTCAAGGAGGCCCGCTCTTACCCCCTCTCTACGTTATGGCTCTCTGGCCACTACTGCGGAAGCAGGAGGTTTCTAGGGGTATCCGCCTGGACTGGGATGCGGAATGTTTGTGTCAGCGTATGCGGACGACGTCAGCTTGATAGTGTCAGGCTATCGGAAATCGAGATGGTCGGCACTATCCTAAGGGAATACGAAGCGGTGATAGGAGAAGTCAGTGGGCCAGTAGCTTGGCACCTGATGAGGCAGGCCCATGGCAACTGACAGCATGGTGAAGCGCTAGACGGAAGGACCTGTTGTTCGTCTCCTTGACGGAGATATAGTCCTGGATCAGGCGTAGACCGACGCAGGACGCTTGGCGCCTAGAATGTCTCCAAGCGCTCACAGACCTCGGCCAGTCGGTCAGTGGAAGTTCCACGTTGGAGTTCTATAGGGAAATAGGTGAGAGAAAGAGCGATGACGTACTCAAAGAAGTTCTGGGCGTCTAAGTGTATCAACTAGCTGGTTTATTCCGGAGGACTTTCGGACAAGGAATTATGGATAAGTTCCAGAAATCCTTGGCCTGGCAGTGAGGACAAATATCGTGGATATTCAGCGTGACGCAGTGTGACAAGGCTGACCCTTTGAATTACAGGCACAACAGAAACAGGAAGTAAGGGAAAGTTGTGGTGAAAGAGTACAGCAGGGTTCGCCACCATCTCCTGTCGGAGCTTCAGGTGTTTTCACTCAATAAACACCCACAACGCCCGGTCTGGGAATCGAAACCGCGATCCTATGACCGCGAGTCCGCTGCCCTAACCAGTGGGCCATTGCGCCTCCACAATATTTAAGCTTATCATTATTATTATTTACAGAACTATCACTCGCCACCGCTTTTTTCTTTTAACACATACACACACACACACACACACACACACACACACACACACACGCACGCACACGCACACATATACACATATATGCATACGTGAGTGTGTTTATGTGTGTGCTTGTGCGTGTGTGTGTGTACGGGTCAGTATCTGAATGTTTGCGTATAATGCACAGAATGTATTTATCAAATAATACGTTAATGAAATTCCTACCGTCTAGGTAATGAGCACAAACAATAGCATTATACTGGCTGTCGATGCAATGATAGTTAAATTACCTGTGAAAGTATTCATTTTCGTAACAAAAATTTTTCTTCGGGTGATATTTTCATTATAATTAGTTCATTTGGATTAAGCACAAGGCTCAGATTTTTTTAGAATTGGCAATATAATTTATTGAACTGGCACAGCATACTGTTATTAGTTTATCGCCCATAATGGTATAAAAACCAATTTTGACCCGGAGGAATTTTAAATTTGAATGGCGAGCAATTAACGAAACAATGTAAAACACTAACTCCGATTATGCTTGCCTGATTATAATACCACCATTTGAGTTTTGATAAAGTTATTTTGTTTCAGAGCAAATAATTTTATTAAGACATACAATTAGTAACGATACTAATACATCATGCATCTTATTGTACCATACTTGTTTGTGAGGGTCTAATCTTACTGTAATCTTCATTTTCTTTTTAAACCAGTTAAGTCATGAACGCTTTTCCCCTCCTCTCAGATTGTGTGACATATAAATTAAGAATAATGATTTGATAGCTTTCTTTTTTTTTTTTCAATAGTTCACCTTCTTGGTAAATTGCTTTAATAATTTATAAAATTGATTGCGGCCCAAAACTACAGAGACCTAAACAGCATGACTATAATACGTCAATAATTACTATATGCCGCGGTGGTGTTTGATCAGAGGTTGATTTTAATACGGTATAATATGTGTATGTAGATCAAATGTACACTGACATACAGGAGTCCAAACCAGACAGACAGAATTTCGTTTTTATTATTATAGATACGTATGCCATATCTCTTGTTTCAGTCATTTGACTGCGGCCATGCTGGGGCACCGCCTTTAGTCGCGCAAATCGACCCCGGGACTTATTCTTTGTAAGCCTAGTACTTATTCTATCGGTGTCTTTTGCCGAACCGCTAAGTGACGGTGACATAAACACACCAGCATCGGTTGTCAAGCAATGCTAGGGGGACAAACACAGACACACAAACACACACACACACACACACACACACGCATATACATATATACATATATACGACGGGCTTCTTTCAGTTTCCGTCTACCAAATCCACTCACAAGGCTTTGGTTGGCCCGAGGCTATAATAGAAGACACTTGTCCAAGGTACCACGCAGTGGGACTGAACCCGGAACCATGTGGTTGGTAAGCAAGCTACTTACCACACAACCACTTCTGCACTATATGTGTATATAATAATCATATCGAGTCTGTGAATCAGGTTTCATTTTCAGCCATTACTAATTCATTTAATTTCTAGATTTATGTACCTTTTGGAAAAGCATTAACCTCACGTTATCGCCTAATCCATCACTTGGCGTCAATAGTGTTGACTGCTCGAGGATGCATATTTGTGAATCCGAATGATAAGCAATTTTTTTGTCATCGAGTGAGATAAATAATTAAAAAGCTCAATGCCATATTACACTCTTTCCTCACATTAAGGAGCATGTAACTGTAATGTTTTTCCGATCATTAAGAGCACTGTATGTAATGGGAACTTGCAAGAAGTGAATGTGTGTGTGTGTGTGTGTGTGTGTGTGTGTGTGTGTGTGTGTGTGTGTGTGTGTGTGTGTGTGTGTGTAACTTTGAGTGTGTGTGTGTGACTGAGCTGATGTAATATTTTATTAATAAACATTGTATTTTAGTAGTCCATCTGTGTCGGACCAAGAAAAAGTCTGTGTTCTCAGCAAGGAGAGCAATGTGATTCTGAAGTCCAAATCTGGAAGTACACAGTCACCCATAAATGGCACAATGATAGCCTCTGTGTAGAAACAACTACAGCCTTGTAGACATGAGCTTTGCCGAGAATCTGATGCCTTTCTGCTACAGGACTTTCAGTTGCAGTCTTCCAAGTGCTTGGTTGGCCTGTGGATTCTGGATGAGATCAAGTTGTCCAATGATCCATTGGCTGAGATTGTGCTGTCAAGGTGCTTGAAACTCTCTACACACTTAAGCTGGATTCCCTCAGTGGTGATGTTTTGACTGAGAGTGAATTGTATTCGGAGTTTCTTTCACTAAAACCTCCGTTTTCCCAAGGCTGAGGTTCAGTCTAAAGAGCCTTGACGCTTTTGCAAAGCAGTCGACATTGATCTGCAGGTGATTTCCCTTCTGTGCCATAACGAAAGTATCATTTTCAAATAAAACTTCAGTGATGAGTTTTTCCACCGACCATCGGCGGAGATCAAAAATAGAGACGTCTGAGCGATATTTGAGATATACTCACAAGTCTAGGTCTTTCAGTGTAAAGTAGGACCGAACAAAACTGGGGTGAGCATGCAGTCCTGCTTCTCGCCACTGGAAATGCTGAAAGAGTTGGTACAGTCAGCATTGCAAATAACATTACCACCCATATTGTCGTGGAAAAGTTTTGTTAGTCTGGTGAACTCGCGTCTGTAGCCCAGGTAAATAAGGATGGTCTACAAAGCTTCTCTGTTGACTGTGTCGAAAGCTTTGGTCAGGTCTATGAACAATAAATACAAATCTATCTTGTTCAATACATTTCTTGATTTGACACACGAGAAACACCACTCTTCAAAACTTGCACTCAAAATAAGTACAAGGTAAAATTACTACCTTTTACAGCAAGTTGATGCAGGTAGTTTATCTTGACCCCTTCCGACTTTTAGTTCAAGCAATTGCAAAAAAAAAGCGCTTTATTTATGGGTTGACCCAATATATACATGTATGTGTACAAAAATGAAGGCGGACTCAACATTTTCAGATGATAAAAAACAATCAAATATAATATTGCTCTCTCTCTCTCACCATGTCTGTGTCTCTGTATGTGTGTTCGTGTGTATACACACACACACACACACACACACACACACACACACACACACACACACATATATATATATATATATATATATATACAGAGAGAGAGAGAGAGAGAGAGAGAGAGAGAGAGAGAGAGAGATAGAGAGTGAGAGAGAAATGGATGTATATATTTTCAGAAATCAGAAATCAAACACGTTTAGTAATAAACAAATGAATGGAAAATAGAGACAGAAGGTCAAGTTGAAAGATATATACAAAATACACAGACGAAGAGAAAACAAACACAGAAGGTCACCAACTCCTCATCAGTTATCGGCCAGGAGGTCGAGTGCAATTTTGTGCAATTATGGATGATATTGATTCCACCCTGGAGGCAACCAGCAAGAGAACTTGCTGGGAATGCGACCCAAACGTAACGGATAAACAGGGATGAACAATGAATACGGAAACGGTCACACAAAAATAGATAAAAGCAATGCGAGACGAGACTGTTAGTGGACGGACGAGGGACAAAAGAAAAGAGAAAACGAAATAAATAAAGAGAATATGGCCTTAAGGGCTAGGCGAAGACAAAAAAAAAAAAGAATACAAATACAACAAAAAAAGAATAATAAAAGTGCATTTACAACAACAAAAACACAAGCGGTGGGCTATCTGACAGACAAGTGTGGAGTAATGCAAAAGAGAAATGAAAATTGTCCCAAAGGACTAAATACAAGATTGAGGCAGAGTAAGGAGCACGAAAATGTGTGACCGATTCTGTTGAAGGTAACGCGAAAAAGAATGACACCGCCCTAGATAGTGACCGGTTACGTGATAGTTGGAGGAGACAGGAAGAATCAGAGGGGTCGGAGAATCGGAGGAGAATAACCGATAGGGCAAGAGAGAAAGAGAGAGAGAGAGAGAGAGAGAGCATGACACGGAGGGAAAGAGAGGAAGTCAGAGTGAAAGAGAAAGAAAAGAAGGTGAAAGAGAGGGAAAAGAAGGGAAACAGACAAAATTATAGTTGAAGAAAAAATATTCCAAGAATATTCCAACGAATGGATCAAAATATTTCGAGGATTAATAGTGACGTTTTCATAGAATATTGATTAACAAACTTGCGTAGACAGAATAAATTCTTTGGTTTCATAATACAGATGCTGATACT